>NW_027420146.1:0-6625 GCF_009905375.1 Apium graveolens
TCACTTAGTTGCTATTAAAAGAATTTTTGATCTAGAACTTTTGCTCTGACTGTGACGGCGCTTTCCTCTTTGAAATGGTGCATAACTTGCATTTGTTTAGCAAACAATAAGTTGAAATGTAGAATAAATAAACCCAAGCTTGTTATAAATTGAAATTTTTTCCAACCACTTTTTCAGTGACTATTTACAATCTTAGTATTATAAAACAGAATGAACAATTTTGACAGAGAAACAAGCTATTAATTAGAGCTGTTTGCGAACCGAGCCGTTCGCGAACAAGCTCGAGCTCGGCTCGTTAAGGGCTCGGTTCGGCTCGGTTCGTTAAGGGCTCGAGCTCGAGCTCGAACACAAAAATGTGTTCGTTAAGAAAACGAGCTCGAGCCGAGCTTTTGGCATGTTCGACTCGAGCTCGGCTCGAGCTCGGCTCGGCTCGATTCGGCTCGAGCTCGGCTCGGTTTGGCTCGAAAAAAAATTAAAAAAAAAAATTATTTTTTATATATTTAATTAATATGAATTTTATTCAGATTTTTTATAAATATTTTTAAATTATTGAACTATACGAATGTCAAAATATATATTTTAATAATTTGAAAAAATTCAGATATTAGAAATTAATTTTTTAATTTGATATTTTAATAATTAACAAGTGATTTGACTATTACTTGTAACTAGTATTTATTTCCTGATCGGTGGTTCGATTTTTTGAAATTATTTATAAATGATCCAACTGTACGGATGTCAAGATCTATATATTTAAGTGATATAATAAAAAATTTAGAAAAAATAAATATATTTGGTTTGCTATTTTAACGGTAAACTAGTAGTTTGACTAGTACTTCTCCCATATTAATGTTTCGATTTTTTAAAAAATATTTATGAATGATCCAGCCGTACGGATGTTAATATCTATATTATTTAGTAATATGACAAAATTTTTAGAAAAAATAAATGTATTTGATTTGTTATTTTCACAGTCAACAGGTGTTTTGACCTTTACTTGTAACTAGTGTTTAGTCTCATATTAATGTTTCAATTTTTAAAAAATATTTATGAATGATCCAACCGTACGGATGTTAATATCTATATATTTTAGTGACATGATAAAAAATTTAGAAAAAAATAAATTTATTTTGTTTATTATTTTGACAATCGACCAATTGTTTGAATAGTTGTTAGAACTAGTGTTTAATCTCATATTAATGTTTCAATTTTTTTAAAAATATTTATAAATGATCCAACCGTACGGATGTTAAGATCTATATATTTTAGTGACATGACAAAAGTTTTAGAAAAAAATAAATGCATTTGGTTTGTTATTTTAACAGTCAACCGGTGTTTTGACCTTTACTTGTAACTAGTGTTTAGTCTCGTATTAATATTTTGATTTTTTTTAAAATATTTATAGATGATCCAACCGTACGGATGTTAATATCTATATATTTTAGTGACATGATAAAAATTTTAGAAAAAAATAAATTTATTTTGTTTGTTATTTTGACAATCAACCACTTGTTTGAACAATACTTGTAACTAGTGTTTAGTCTCGTATTCATATTTTGATTTTTTTAAAAATATTTATAGATGATCCAACCGTACGGATGTTAAGATCTATATATTTTAGTGACATGACAAAAGTTTTAGAAAAAAATAAATGTATTTGGCTTGTTATTTTAACAGTCAACCGGTGTTTTGACCTTTACTTGTAACTAGTGTTTAGTCTCGTATTAATGTTTTGATTTTTTAAATAATATTTATAGATGATCCAACCGTACGGATGTTAATATCTATATATTTTAGTGACATGATAAAAATTTTAGAAAAAAATAAATTTATTTTGTTTGTTATTTTGACAATCAACCACTTGTTTGAAACAATACTTGTAACTAGTGTTTAGTCTCGTATTCATATTTTGATTTTTTTAAAAATATTTATAGATGATCCAACCGTACAGATGTTAAGATCTATATATTTTAGTGACATGACAAAAGTTTTAGAAAAAAATAAATGTATTTGGTTTGTTATTTTAACAGTCAACCGGTGTTTTGACCTTTACTTGTAACTAGTGTTTAGTCTCGTATTAATGTTTTGATTTTTTAAATAATATTTATAGATGATCCAACCGTACGGATGTTAATATCTATATATTTTAGTGACATGATAAAAATTTTAGAAAAAAATAAATTTATTTTGTTTGTTATTTTGACAATCAACCACTTGTTTGAACAATACTTGTAACTAGTGTTAGTCTCGTATTCATGTTTTGATTTTTTTTAAAAATATTTATAGATGATCCAACCGTACGGATGTTAAGATCTATATATTTTAGTGACATGACAAAAGTTTTAGAAAAAAATAAATGTATTTGATTTGTTATTTTAACAGTCAACCGGTGTTTTGACTTGTACTTGTAATTAGTGTTTAGTATCGTATTAATGTTTCGATTTTTTAAAAAATATTTATGAATGATCCAACCGTACGGATGTTAAGATCAATATTTTTTAGTTATATGACAAAAATTTTAGAAAAAAATAAAAGTATTTGGTTTGTTATTTTAACAATCAACCGGTGTTTTGAACAGAATTTTTTAATTAAGCTCGGCTCGGCTCGGCTCGGCTCGGCTCGACTCGGCTCGTTTTGATGGAGAAAGCTCGTGTTCGGCTCGTGTTCGGCTCGGTTCGACTCGACTCGATTTTGTTCGATAAAAGCTCGTGTTCGGCTCGTTCGTTAACGAGCTCGAGCTCGAACACAGGTTTTTGTTCGTTAAGAAAGCTCGGCTCGGCTCGGCTCGTCAGAAAAAAAATTAAAGCTCGGCTCGGTTCGATCAAAACTCGACTCGGCTCGGTTCGTGAACAGCTCTACTATTAATTTTATCTTTAATCGGTATTTCGCCCGTAATCAAAAATATTTTTCTTTCAGTAAATTCACCTGTTTGGCTAATTTATTTCTTCTTTTTCTTTCTACTTGATCTCTGTAGATTTAAGTAAGAAAAATATAATTCAGTATTCACACTCCATTAGAAGGTGATTTGAAAAAGTTAATATAATCATATTTTGACAGGTGATAATAACCGTTAGTGACTTAAATTTTTAGAAGGGGTATTTTTCAAAAAAAGAAGGTAAAACTGGACCATTTTTAAGTACTAAAATGAATGAGATTTTACCAGGTCTAGCCTTCTTTTCCCATGATTCCTTTGTTACTTGTTCATAAAATTCTTTTGCTTCTTTTGCGGCATTTTCAGCCTCTTCAGCTTAATTTTCTGCTTCTTCAGCCTCTGCAATAGCAGCTTCGGCCTTCTTAACTGCTGCTACTGCAGCAGCAGCATCCTCAGGACTCATTTGCGCTAGCATCATCAGCTCAGCATCAACTTCGGGCCATGGGCTATTTGAGTACTCCATTTCGTGCTGCACCAGAAAATATAGTAGCAAAATATTTTATTGCATGGTTTACCCCAGACTGAAAACTTATAAGAAGTACTTTCAAATCAAAGGCAGATTCATGTAGGGGCCAGTGGAAACATGTGCCTCCCGCTCACAGAACCCAAAATTAGCAGTGGGACATGTGCCCCCCACAGAACCCAAAATTAGCAGTTTTTAATAAAAAAATTTAGATATAATTATGTATATTTTGTAAAGTTTCCCACAGAAAAAGTTTAAGTGCCCTATAATGCTAATAAATCTTTCATGATTTGAGTTATATTTAATTTTATTTATAGTTATATGATCATAAATTAGAGATTAAATTGTTGAAATACTAATTTTTAGCACTTCAATATCAAAAAAAAAATGAAAAATCTAGTGAAAATGACCAAATTTTTTTTGAATTTAGACCAGTTACGCGTAATATAGCCAGTTAAACACATGGTGTCAGAAATTGGACTCTGGATCCGCCACTGTTTCAAATATAAAGAATATGACACAGCTTCCTGCCAAGATGGTGTGAGTAGAACCAGAATACTTATAACATAAAGAATGTATGCAAGTCATATCGAAAACCGCATTTCAACGCAAGGAAAACAATATAGATTGTATTGAGAAATGATTAATCACTACATACTAGATAAGTTTCCTAAAACGCAAGAAACTAAATCTTTATATTTCGCTATTTTCGGAGGCCTGTGATTTACAACTTAAAGTAGAAATTTCACAGTCAAATCAACAAGAAACAAATGAGCACTTGACCTAAGACGTTAATATGCTTGTCGATATCAGCAAATAAGCAATGCAAGCTTATAATTACAGGAATAACATCTCAAAGTAGAAACTTCACTATGAATTAAATAAGAAACAAAAAGAAAATATTTGACCTATAAACTCAATATACTTGTTGATTTTAGCAATACTCTAAGAGGGCGTTTGGAAACTTACATTTCATTTCAAATTAGGGATTTCAAATGACAGTATTTGAGTTGTCATTTCAAATTCTCATGTTTATACTAATATTTGAATGTCCTGGATTTCAAATGAAATCCAAATTCTCAAACAGCTTATTTGATCAAATCCAAAATTTCAAATGAAATCTAGTTTCCCAAACGGGCCATAAGTTATATCTAATTTATTTATTAACCCTCTATGTGAATCAAACAGTCTTACAAAATAAAGGCATAGCAACCAGGTTGCAGCAAAGACAATAAATTAAAAAATTCTGCTTTATTTTCTCCTCTGAAGAGGAAAATGTTAATTACCTTGATGAGTTTTCCATCAACTGCAACAGTTCTCATGTTTCCCAAAGAAAACGTTTCCAAATTCAGCGGTGGCAATGGCTTTTGCAAATAAAATCTTATAGCGTCGTTACAATATTAACACTTCATTCTACATATATCGTTAGAATGATTTGACATGATTCTTTGCAATATTTATCAACACTTCATTAGATATTAACATGAAAAAGATTGATCTCGGAAATATATGAATATATCCGCTGAACTTAAGAGACCCTAGCTCATAAAGTTTCATTATTATCAATATTATTCTGAAACATCAGCAAGTTGTGAAGTATAACCTAAATACAGTTTGAAAACAACCTGTATTTTGGTAGAAATAGATTGCTGCTTGACATTCCTTAGATCTTCTAGTTTGCAGTCATCAAACCTGCATTTCTAATATTGATATTCAGTATACATAGAGAGTAAAAAAATTACGCTAAAATTAGATGTGTTGGCTTGCAATTAAGGTGCTATTAATAGTTATTTGTTCCATCTTCTCCAAAAAGAGATATACATATATATGTGGATTTTGGCTGGATCATACATAGTTATCAGCTAGCACCACTAATTCAGCAGTGGTGCAACCAGATATTGGCACTTGAACAATCGGTAATTAAATAAATATGTTTCCTAACTTAACACACATACTAGATTTTACTAATTATTATCAAGTTCTAATTTAGTTGCACCCGAAAAAGATACAAGTCCACAGCCGTGTACAGACCTAGTTCATGTTAACTGTTAAAGTGTGAGAATTGAGGATATATATGATACGACAACCTTGTTAGTTTTTTCAGTTTCCCACTTGTAATGCTTAATTAGATGAGGACAGTGGCTCAAATTCATCAGTTTTACCTTCATCACAGCTCTCACAGATAAGAGCCGCAGACTTATCACCCTGTCTGCTGGTCATCTTGATATTCTTTTGAACAGTCTTGCAGCTGTCTCGAGACTTGCCATTCATTGCTAATAGCATATTTCTCCATTTGTCCTGACAACTATATTCAAAGTATTGTGGAGAAAAAGATACATAATAATGGAAACCAAGGAAGGCTCGCATATATTCTTGCTGACAGTAATTATACTAGTATGTGCATAATTAGCTGATTCTTATTACTATTCAATCTGAGAGTAAGGTATTTATCAGCAATGAAAGAAGGTGTGTGCAAAGTTCATCATACCTTGAGGTCCACATTAGAACGTGCATGCAAGATACTTCCGAACTGGTGGTCTTTGAGAATATCGGCCTATTTTCCCAGCACCGTGCTTAGTATTCCGTCTTTTAAAGCATCCTCCTCTTTGGCAGTCCACTTGAGATTACAAAGACCTGTTTCCTAGTATTATCTGTATGAAGAGAAACAGTTAAAATCATGCTCGTCAGCACATTTGCATATGGAAAGAGATAGTTAAAATTTTACTGAAACAAATTTAGCACAAACTACACTATATTCCACTTTTAATGTTTAAAGCAATCCCTCTAACCCCAACTTCCAGAGAAAACACAAGATATTGCACAGTTGTGGAAATGATTAATTATCATGATTCCACACCAGAAAATTGAAAAATAAGTTGATTTTATATTCTACATGTGAGGAAAGTTATAAAGACTAAAGCAACATATAACTAACAAACAGGAAACTTAAGCTAAATCAAAAATACCAAGGACAAATTTGTACCCAAAGATCATGAAAGGTTACATAAGTCAAAATAACAATACGGTAGTCAGACGTGACAAACTACAGTAGATGTAGAAATGTCTAATAACTTTATGTATAGAAGGTAGAGCGTTGTGTGTCAGCATTTATATGCATTAAAACCCTTGTTTCATTTTAGTTTTTTCCTTTATATTAAAGGGTATTCTTCCTTCATTCCTCTATGCTGATATTGGGGTTAAAATATACCCCCACAATTCTCCCCTCAAAC
>NW_027420147.1:0-59119 GCF_009905375.1 Apium graveolens
ATATAGTACAGTCGGACAAACCCCCATCTGTCGATACAACCAGGTGATAAAACAAATAACATACTAAAAACAATTAGATGATTTGTTTGCTGATCGTTTAACACATAGAATTTAAAAATTCTTGAAATTAAAAACGAAATCAAAGACATCCCAAGTGATCCAAATTGCAGCAGCATCTCTGAAAATAGCAACATCGCAATTGACCATATTACATAAAAACTATGGTTAGCCCAGTGTTCAGAAACACCAATGGCATAAAATGAGATTGAAGAAGCGGTACCCCAGCTATCTACATGTCGGACACCAGCTATAGACATGCCGAAGGCACCCCAGCTATCTACATGCAGGATACCAGCTATAGACATGCCGAAAGTATAAACCCATGAAAGATGACCAATCTTTAGTTGTGAAAGGTGAGCTCTTGCAATAATCACCACCGTCCCAAATCCAATGCAGGCTTTGCAGATCACCAAAAATATCAATAAATTTGTCCTCAACACATCTATCACCAGATAAACCCAACCATGACTAAATAAAAACATAACAAACACTCCAAAAGGAGAGATAAACACACACTCCTAAAGGAGAGACACACAAACACCCAAAAAATTGGATTTTATTGAAAGGAAATAAACGAGAATAACAGAAAATAAAGGGGTTGGGGCTTTCCACCGGAGAAAACCGGTGGAAGCCCCTCGATTTACTTGAAAATAGACAAACCCTAACAGAGAGGATGAAAGAAGAGAGGGCGCTGAGAGTTTTAATAATGCTACTTAATCCAAAATCTCTTGTAAATTAGTTTTTTTAATAATGCTACTTAATCCAAAATCTGTACCAAAATAGTTATAAAATGACGTGACTGTACAAGTGTTGAAATTTAGTTGGTTCTTCTTGTACCTAAATAATCCATAAAGAAACTTACAATTCATGTTTTTAAATAGTCGACCAAAATTCAAGACTTGTTCCACTAAAACCAAGTCCTAACAACACTTTAAATACTCATTTAAATTTAATAAAAGTTACATAAAAAATAGAGTCACAAAGAAACATGCAAATCAATCCAAGAAGCATGTTTAAGATATAGTAAGTCTACCTGTAGACCACCGCACTGAAGCTGTTTTTACATATTATTTAGCATAAAAATGATTTAGAAAATAGTAATAGTTGCTGCAATCACTAATGGGGTATCTAGAGGATGGAATTATTGGCATGTTGTTCTCCCATACGAGTAGACACCCTATCACTTGCAACTACAAAAAACACCAGTATGTTTATAGTAGAATATGTATAAATATTTCATTGTTTTAGAATGGTTAGTAAGAGGTAAATAGAGAGAAAATATTTATCACTTGTCTAGTTTATTGACTTATTGTGTGGTCTTAGCAAAAGGAAGTAGGATACAGGTTATGACTCATATTATGAATTTGACAAAGTTTTGTTAAGTTTCTCAAAGAGAATTGAGGAACTACCATATTTTACTATTAGTCTTGTCTCTGGTCAATATGTAGATGCAACAAAATCTATAACATTAAATATAAGAAATGATAATATACCTCATTTAGATTTCTCACATGATCTATCCTCGAATCCATTCTTGCTACTTTATTAAGTCCAAGCCATAAGATCCAGTTGTATCATTCTATGCCCTTCTAATAACTTCTCAACTATCAATGTACGCAGGTACCATAACCGCACTAACAATATGACTAATATGACTAAACCGTTCATCTTTCTCAGTGCAATTTTTCAGCCCCCAGGCCTCCACAACAAACCTGTGATATGAACATATAGTCACACAATATCCAAAAATGTAAAACAAAGATGAGCACAGAATAATCCGATTCTTAAAATTATGTCAGCAATTAGATGATGAAATAAAAATTGACTAAAATTAAAATCATTGCACTTGTAATTCTTAAATCATCTATAAAATGACTTGGTTTGTAATATTTGCATTGTATCTACAAATAATGGTTTCAACATGTTTCTACTTTCTATGCATCTCACAAAGAATACATAATGAAACAAAAAATATTTTCAGTGTTTTGCTTAAGCTGCATATAAGAATAAAGCATTTAACTTGTTGTTGTTGCAAGGGGAGTGTGCCTTGCTATTATGTTCTCAAGTCTTTCCTCGAATATTAGATCAAGTGATGCCTGAGACCACATAAAAGTTTAATGGAACGAGTACAAAATCTCATGTTCAATTTGTTTCACCTTTTTGGCTCTCATTACATAAGCAACTCATGACTTATTCTTTATATATAAAAATAATATATAAGACTCTGTGTTAGAGGGGTTATGAGGGTCAGATATATTTCAACATATAAAGTGAATTCAATAATTATTGTAGTTTGCTGGAATCAAGAATATATGATCACATTTTCTGTAATACAACTTATGTATTATAGCCACTATCAGATATTGTCGCTTATGAATTTTTGCACATAAAATTATATAATAACGTTATGTTAAATCTTAAAAATATATAAAAACACTTTCCAAGATAATAAAAAATTAATAACTTTCCGTTCTTTGAGAACAACTTTGTCATCAATATCACCAACACCAAGAAAATGCTTGATGTACCAATGGATCATCATTCTTTGGAGCAGACCTTCACGCTTAATGATATATAATGATATCGCTAAATGGTAAGGTTTTCTCCAAAAACTTATCAATATATCCCCAATTTATTTAAGTTCCTCTATAAGAGAATGGTAATGTGTGATATGATAGCTGAGTAATGGTATTTGATTTCTTAAACCTTAAATCTAATAAACATGGTTAACAATATGGAAATTAAAATTAATCTAAATTTAAAATAAATAAGAAAATAGTAGAGATGATAGAAACATTGTAATTTTCGTGGTATGCTGGTGGATTATAGAGTGTTGTATACATGTATTTCTCAATACATGGAGGCTCTAATTTTTTATAATGTATTACTTTGCAATGCAGAAATTTGATCAAAATTAAAGAGTGGTTATTAATTAGAGAGACACATTGTGTTCAATTTTGTTTTACTTACACATATTTTTCAACAAATCAATTCTATGTTAAAATCCTTTTTATCCATATAATTAACAAATTAAGTGCTACTGGCGGATACTTGAATCTCGAACATGGTGAAAAGGAGAAAATAAAGTGTACCAAAGTTGTTTAAGTTGTAAAAGAGAACTTTAATCATTGTATCAATAAATCTCCATTCCAACCTATCTAATGCCATAAAATATCAATTCTTAACCCAGCCACGCCTTTTTTTCCCTTGTGACTTCAAATGCAATCACTGTATTATGAACTAATAGCCTCCCTTCATTAAAAGCACTCTGTTTGTTAGACACTGTCTAGATTAAACATAGTTTGAACTTATTCACCACCACCTTCGACAGTATGCGCATCAGAACATTATAAAGATAGATAGGTCGAAGATCTTCCATATGTTTCAGTTGTTTAACCTTAGGAATAAGACATACAAGCCTACGATTTAGTTCCCTTGGCCCATGTGGTGTATCAAAGAAATATGACAAAATAGAACAACATACCTTTTAAAAATATTTCAATACGTTTGAAAAATGCTGGGTTCGACCCATGTGGATCTAGTGACTTGTATTGATGCATGAAAAAGACTACATTCTTAACTTCCTCCTCCCTAATAGGTAACATGACCTAGTGATTGTGAAATAATAATTAAAAAAAGTTTGCAAAAAGGGTAAAATTTGACACGACCTTAATCTAATAACCATATATCAAACAAAACGCTAAAATTTAACATAAATTTAAACAACTTACCTGAGCAAAAACAAAACAATGTAAAGCCATAGGGAAAAACATATGTGTGTGTACTATCCAACTAAATCATAGTGGAAGACATGTAGATGTGGAGTCCATAACAAGGAATATCATATATGCATGTCCCATAATTACAATATACCTGTTTGTCTTGTCGTGGTTTCGGTATTTTGTTTATAACTATGAGAAAAAGCAAAAGCGACCAAATCGAGATGTTCCTCCAAGACTCTGATGTTTTACCTTGAGGAGAAGATGTTTTTTTGATGAGTCGATTTGATCCAAGTTTGTGAAGAAACCACCCTGCAAAGAGAAAGTCAGGTACCGGGTTTTGTAAATAACAATCTGAGAATCTCAGATTGTAATTTAATTTAATTCCTTATCACCAAATGATAAGGAGTTGTAAAAAAAAGCACAAAATGTTTTACCTATCCAAGGGAATCCATGTTATAAAAGATGGCAACCTTTCCACTTTTGCTAACTTGATACATTTCCCTGTAGTAGGTAGCAAGGTCATAGTTGTAGATCAATGTCCTCCACCAATACTATAGATGTTATTTTCTTCGTTATTTATATTAATAACATATCGCCTCTCCGTCCTTGAACTATTCTTGTTATCGACACTTGTGGTATCTCTTCTTTCAAGACATTTGTTCTCACTTCCCGTAGCTCGGGTCATCTTCTCACAATTTTCTTTTATCTTTTTCTAAAATGAAACGAGTAAAAAAAATTATAAGATGTGAATTATAATAACACTTGCTTAATTGATTCTTAATAAACAATTATACAAACACCTTTATATGACCTAGGCGATTGGACACAAGTTTTTATTTAACGATTCAATATATAATAAAACATCTGAAAGTATTGAATTTCTTCTTTGTAGTACTTCATTCTATAAAGATTAACAAACTATCAGAAGACCGAGCAAACAAAAAGTCCAAAATACAAATTCTACTATTACAACCACAAGTGATACCTTAAAATTTCATACCACTGTCATTCCAAACAATTCCTAATACAACTCAGAACTGATAATAAGACACGATTGACACATAAACATGATTTAATAAAGATCCCAAACACAAAATAACATAGAAAGAGAAAAGCAAGGAGGTAAATTAAACAATAATTAACAATAATCGACCAAATTTAATCTTCTCCTAAATTAAATTTAGTGAATTGAAAGAACTTTAGGAAAGATGATTTGGGGAAAAAATACATTCCGTTCAAGGTTTAATCTTTTCCGAGATTTAATCTTCTTGGAGCTTTAGTCTTTACAAAGATTTAATATTCAGTGTTTGAGAGAAATATTTCAGCAAAGATTTAATCTTTTGCCGCAGTGGAGATTGTTTGACAGTCCGTGTTTTTTTATATTATTTAATTGACAGCCGGGAAAACAATTTCAGCAAGCCCGCTCACAAGTTTTGAACAAGACCGCCTAACTTTTGGGCCCAAATCTCTGATCTACTGTAATGATTATATAATGTATTGCAATAACATATATTTGTAACTACCTCGAAATTTTGTTGATTTAATTGCAATGTTTTTAAAATCCCTTGCAATAGACATGAAATCACCTTTCAACCACAACATTTTTAGATAGTTTTTAGAAATCTGGTTGCGAAAGCAATTCTATGGTATAATGAATTAAACCTTGTATAACCATTATTCTTTAATACCTGATTCTACTACAGGCTGGAAGCTATTCCTCATACATACCCTGATATACTCTGGTGATATTTATGAATTGCTTTATGCTCTGAAATAAATATTTTATCAATGTTAATTATGATTCTGTTTTATTGAATTACAATATTTATCATGTTGAATTGTTATAGAGTTAGATAGCGTTCTAAATATGGAACATATTCGTGGTCAGACCAGATTGGTTGTCATATTAGGCCAATGTGTGCCTTGGATCCAGTATAGAGAACATAGTTGTGTGCCTTAATCTGGTTAGTGTGTCACTGATCAGCAGCCTAACCTTGGTTTTAAACTTAAAACTGAATATCCAATTCTAATAATTGCTTAACAAGGAACTTGATTCCTATGAATCATTTCAATTGATCATTGTTTACACTCAGTTATTGTTATATATTATAACTTGCTGAGCTAGTTAGCTCACCCTTGTGAATCTATTTACGTTATTCTATAGTTAAAATGGAAATTATTGGTAATGAGGACCCCCCAGTCCAGTATACGATCTAAGATTCCAGGTTGAGTTGGATCGAGCTAGTTTGAGTTATGCAAGTTTCTAAGAATGATTTCATTTTCAGTTGTAAGTTAAACTAGTTGGGATTTGGTATGACGTAATAAAAGTCAAGGTTGTGGCTGGTTTTCATACTTTAACCTATTGTGACTGTGCTTGCGTAAATAACGGTAATTGCATATAATATTTCATATACAGGTTTATATAATATATGAGTTGTGAACCCCAAACTTCTTACCTGGGTTTGGAGGGCGTCACAACCACCATCTCCGAAGCTAAATCAACTCATAATATTACCTAATATACAACCAGTGCTACCCCTAAAGCTACTAGAAATGCTACCATAAATTGCCACTACTAACCAATATAACATCAATGCTACCACCTGTAATACCATAATTAAACTGGCCATAAATGGAACTGCTTAAGCTAGCACGAACTTTAACATTAACACTAATAATACAACCACTAAGCTACCAATAGGACCACTAAGCTACCACCAATGTCATTACTAAGACTAACAAATATTACATCAATGCTACCACCTGTAATACCATAATTAAACTGGCCATAAATGGAACTGCTTAAGGTAGCACGAAGTTCAAAACCAACACCAATAATACCACTACCAATTCTCCTGCAAAGATTACCCCTTTCAATGCTACCAATTGCACTAATAAGAGTACCAGGACCAATGGCACCATCAATGCCAGCAAATCCACTACTAATATTATCGTTTCTGGTACCACCAATGTATCCACTAAAGATGCTAGTCATGCTGCCACCAATCCCACTATTAAAACTACCCAATATACCACCAATGCTACTATCACTTATGCCATTATTAAAATTACCACCAATGATACTCCTTAAGTTAACACGAACTTCACCACCAACAATCCCACCACCAATTCCACTCCTAAGATTACGACTACTAGTGCCACCAATTGGACTAGTAAAATTACCATCACCAGTGACACCGCCAACAATATTACTACTGGAATCAAGAAAAACCACAACTCTATACTTTTTAAATAGTTACGGATCTATAGAAGTTACTAAGCAACATGTTCTAGTAAGGCTGAAAATGGTGACCCTACCAATTCATGTATTGAAAATATAAGTTCTTCCCATACTAAAAAATTTCCCAAACAAAGGCTTGTGAAATGAAGTTAAAAAGTGATGGGGCTTCGTGAGATGGGAAACTCCTAATATAAGTAAACTTCGTGTTTAATTATGTCAACAAAGAGTAATTTAGAGTTGTTTGTCTTATATACATTAGAAAAAAAATACACCCCAGATAGATCCACTTGTACTATCTACATTTATATTAATAATATATATTGGCATGGTAAAAGTTAAAGAATAATAAAGAAACGTGAAGGGAAGGCACTTGGAGCATTTTCTTCATTGTTTTTGGAACTTGTTGCAAGTAGCAAGAAAAATATAATTCCTGTGAAAATGTCTCTAAAGTAAGGTTATACATAAACATAAAATAAATTTAATAGTATAATTCAACAAATATGAACATAAAATAAAAATAATGTGTGGGCTTCTTTTTTATAAATTTTCATTTTTTTCATATATCATGTATTTGATTATTTATGAGGAACAAAAAAAAATGACTACAAATGTAATTGTTTTTTTTTTCTAACCTTGACATATAATCTTGAAAGGATAATTCTTGACATAAAGGTCATGTAAAAACAAATACAAGTGACATTCCATGTAAATCTACATACATATATACAAGGAAAATGGGATACTTATTTTAGTGTTTGATTTCTACCAAAAGTTTGTGCAAATAACACATATGAAAAGAAAATGAAGAATCAGGGAAAAATAAATTATTACCTTAACTTTGTTGAACAACATCAATTCATGATAACCTGTAAACCTTATCCACTTAGTCCTCCACGAATTCATTTGATTAGTCCTCCACCAATTCATTTGGAAATGTGTTTAACTTTAGAGAACCAAAACACTCTTTCATAGAAAATACAAATAACTCCAAAACACTATTTCATAGCCATGTACAAATTCATTTTGTTTGTAAGGCGGCGGGCTTGTGCTCATATTAGGGTTTTACCTACCTTTTTAATATCTTATATTTTGCACGCCCAATTGTATATCATGGGTTTCAATGGGCCCAATTTATTTTAAATTATTTTTTTATCTTAGTATCAATTTCGTATTACAAATTCAAATTTTTTCTTTTTGTAAAAATATAATTTAACAAAGTGTGCTCCATGTATTATACAAACTAATTGGGTGTTGATTTACAAACATAAGTAAACAAGCATTCCTTTAATTTATTTTGTATTGTAAATAAAAGGAGATTCTATAAATCAAGTGGTAAGAATTGTAGAAAAAACTTAACTAGAAATAATATTTTCTCAAAAATTTTTAAATTTTATTTAGTGAAATTATATATAAATTCCCTACTGACCTCAACTAATAAACCATAAAAAATTTGAAAAACCGATCTTAAGAAAGCCATATTTAAAAAGGCCCGAAGCTTCTTCAACATATATTTTATTATAAAACTTTGCTTCTCTCCTAAAGAGAAAAAACTTGGATTTACTCAAATTTGGAATTTTGAAAATATCGAAATAATTTTTTTGATAGTTTTATTTTTCATCCAATTTTTTACACTAAAATATTTTGGGATAAAATTCTAAATCGGAAAAAATTCTACACATCTTTAATATATTTAAAGAAAATTTAACAAATGTACATTATTTTTCGAAGAAATGAAAAGTAATAAAATTAAGTTTTTTACATATATCTAATTCGGATGGGTTGTAATTTGCGCCATTCTTGGGCCTCAAAATTTTGTATAAAATCCAAATTCATTAGTTTTTTAGAAAAATCGATTTGATCCAAATTCTAAATATATAAATTTATTAAGCCACCCTTAACACTATTTAATATATCTTTATTCAAATTATTAAATATTTGTCTTTTAAGTTGAAATGAACATTTATCTTTTTTAGTTGAAATAAATTAGTCAATTAAATTATAATTATTATGTTCCCACTGTGGCTTATAGGCTTTCTATTCTACCAAAATTTTATTTTTGTTTGCTAATACAACCTATAATATTTCTCACTTTGTAAGTCAAGAGTTATTATTACTATTTAAGCAAGCAAAATAACTTCTAATTGGATTTATATTCTTTAAATACTCATTTAAATTTGATAAAATTTATATAAAAATAAGTCAACAAAAAAAAGATGCAAATCAATGCAAGAAGCAGTGTTTAAGATATAGTAAGTCTACTATAGACCACGGTAGATGAAGCATATTTTTTACATAGTATTTAGCATAAAATGATTTAGAAATAATAGTTGGTGCCATCACTATTGGGGAATTCAGAGGATGGAATCATTGTCATGTTGTTCTCCAAGTATGCAGAAGGAGCAGTAACCCCACTTCCAAGTTGTACCAAGTAACCAACATCCTTAAGAATCATCTCCATACCAGTAAGACAACCTATCACTTGCAACTACAAAAAACACCCCTAAGTTTATAGTAGAATATTTATAAATATTTCATTGTTTTTCGAAATGGTTAGTAAGAGGTAAATAGAGAGAAAATATTTATAACTTCTCTAGTTTATGAGTGATTGTGTGGTCTTAGCATATTATGAATTTGACATAGTTTTGTTAAAGCTTCTCAAAGAGAATTGAGGAACTAACATATTTTACTATTAATCTTGTCTCTGGTCAATATGTAGATGCAACAAAATCTATAACATTGAATATAAGAAATGACAATATACCTCATTTAGATTTCTCACATGATCTATCCTTGAATCCTTTCATGCTACTTTATTATGTCCAAGCCATAAGATCCAGTTGTATCATTCTATGCCCTTCTAATAACTTCTCAACTATAAATGTAAGCAGGTACCATAACGGCAGTAACAATATGACTAATATGACTAAACTGTTCATCTTTCTCACTGCAGTTTTTCAGCCCCCAGGCCTCCACAACAAACGTGTGATATGAACATATAGTCACACAATATCCAAAAATGTAAAATAGAGATGAGCACAGAGATTTAGTGTTTGACTGAGTTTTTCAAATACATAACTACACCTATTATTAAATTCTAGTGATAAAATAAATATATATTAAATTAAAATTATGCACATATAAATTAAAACAATTTTTTTAACCTTACTTAAATATTTTAGATAACTAGAAATGTTTATTTGTAATATAAAAATAGGCGTCTTTAGATTTAATAACAAATCTATATAATAAAATATTATTTTCCTTATATAACCAAATAATTAAAAATGCAAAAAATGTATATATATATAATTACAAAAATCATGGTTATTACATTCTACCCTCCTTAAAAAAATTAGGTCCCCACTAAAATATAATCACTAAAATATTGTTCCAAAGCATCCAACTTTATGATGTTGCAAAAGCTAAGCACCTGAAAATTTGTGAGTAATGAGCCAAGAGCCACCGTTCTACACTAGTGGATCAAGTATCATAATTTTATAAAATAAAAATTATTTTCCAAAATCATATGACATAAGATATAAAATTGTACACCTCGCTAAGGGCACAAATACCTGGTGACACACTATCAAAAGTTCATAATTTCTGTGAATAATGGGCCCCTTAATGAGAGAGTGTGGTCTGGCGAAGCAATCATAAGTAGCACTCCCTAGTAAGCCCCTTAATGAGAGAGTGTGCTCTCCCGAAGCCATCATAAGTAGCACTCCCTAGTAAGCTATCAAAAACGCTAGTTACGGAACTATACGCAATTACTAACTGGTTCATAAGTTAGAGCTTACTGGGAATTCTTATTTGTAAAACAGGGTACTTGATTCATAAATTTTAAAACAAAAGAAGTGCAAAAATATTTAAAAGATTTTAAATTAAATAAAGTGTGAAGAGTTAACATACGTTAATAACAATATCTGCCAAATTATGTTGCCAAAATGAACCTAGACATACACACATACACTTAATATAATAATCACAATGTTAACATGTACATCCCACTAAGCTAACCACACTTTAACTTTATAAAGCTTAACCCATAATAACAATTAAATGTCATTACAAGTAACAAAATAAATTCATATTGACATATAAATACGACCATTCTCATATAATAGTTTAAAATAGTGTACCGACAAATAAAAAAAACTCAACACTTAAATACATTATATATAATAATAATAAATCAATTATATGTAAACTATTTAAATTCAGAATAAAATAGATGTACATTTAATATTTACTATGTATATAATCCTTAAAATAAAGTAACAAAGATAAATAAAATAGGTAACATATGCTTATGATTATGAAAGTGGACAAAATATAAATATTGGTGTATAAAATTTTCATAACCTTACCTGTGAAAATATCATTATACAAAATAAGTATAATCAATTTAATAAATGAGCATATATTTAATTGGTGCACTAATCTAAATGCATATCTAAATCAAACATATATTTAACATATAACATATGAATTATTATGCATGCACAAAACACATAATTATAAACATAAATTCATGCATTAAATATTTAAAAAAAATGGTTATTATTTACTAAAACATTTAATAATCAACATCAAAGTAAATGATTAAATTAAGTAAACTATAATGTTATACAAATAACCATGGAACTAAATAATAAAAAAAACTAATAACAAGTGAATTAGAATAGTGATACATAAGTTCACAAAAATGTAATTTAATTATATATATATATATAGAAGTATGCAATAAACATGTAAAATACATAAATAAAAATATAGGAAATACAACATACTGAAAAGAGAAGATGTTATACAGACATAAAATGATATGCTAATAGCCTATTTATACACAAGTTGGTTGACTGAGTTTTTCAAACACACATAACACGTCCTAATAAATATACACAACATAACTACACCTATTATTAAATTCTAGTGATAAAATAAATATATATTAAATTAAAATTATGCACATATAAATTTAAATTTTTTTTTAACCTTACTTAAATATTTTAGATAACTAGAAATGTTTATTTTTACTAAAAAAATATGCGTCTTTAGATGTAATAACAAATCTATATAATAAAATATTATTTTTCTTATATAACCAAATAATTAAAAATGCGAAAAATGTATATATATATATAATTACAAAAATCATGGTTATTACAAAATTGATCATGGTAATGATGAAGATATCCTACAAATTGATGCTCTTTTACTTAAAAAGTTTAGAAATATGGTCTATATAGACTTCAAAAAAAATGTTTTTGAAAAAAAGGCTCTACTTCCTCCAACTTTATTTTGATAAGAGGAATTAAAGAAAGAATTATGGCAAGGAGTCAAGGTATGGGAAAATTACAAGTCAAAGATCAAGTGCTATAATTGTGATGAAGTCAGACACTTTGCTGCTCATTCAGAAAGCCAAACGCTAAGAAGAAGCAAGCCTTGATCAGCAAGAAGAAGAATTGAAGCAAGTTTTGACCAGAAGAACAATTGGGATGATAAAGAGTACAAACTATGCTCACAAAAAATTGCATAATGTTCTATTATAAAGGGCTTTTCTTAATTTTAGGTAAAAGTTACAAAATAAACTAATGGAGATTAAATAATTTAAACATGTATATTTTATTTTATGGAATGATATTATCTTGTTAAACTAACACTGTTGAACAATCAACTTTTGGAAATTTATATGAATTATTCATAGTAAAGTCAATATTTATTTAAATTGAAATGATATCAATAGTGTAAATTTTTTTTTATGATTTTCTTGCTAATAAAATATGTTAAACACATTATTGAGACGTCATTTTAAGGATAAAATAAAGAACATGAACTCATAAATTGTTATGATAAAAACAAACACATTATTCTCAAATCTACTTACTCAAATTTACAAGGAAAATACAATATTATAAAAAATAAAACTTAAATAATCATCATAAACATATTTATGTCAAGATAAAATATGTAAATATGGTTAATCTTGAATTATAAAGTAACTTATATAAAATATGTAAATGTCAAGATTAATGAATACTGATATGTCTTTTCTAAAAAAATACACAACATTAATAAATGAATAAGAAAATAATTTATATACTGAATATGAAAAAAAATTATTTTATCTTTATCGCCTCCCAACAACACCTATTATTTTACAAAAAATGTAAATTTAAACAATTCGATAAAAATAATGAACAATTATCCGGTATCCAATTTAAAGTCCAATTATATAAAATCGACTAATTATTATTGATTGAATATATGTAAATAAGGTACTTAATATTGATAAATGATATATAAAAATACATTATATTTAGTGTCAAATATAAACCATAAAAAATTTGAAAAACTCGTCTGATTCGATCTTAAGAAAGTCATATTTAAAAAGGCCTGAAGCTGCTTGAACATCTATTTTATTATAAAACTTTGCTTCTCTCCTAAAGAGAAAAAACTTGGATTTACACAAATTTGGAATTTTAAAAATATCGAAAAAAAAATTGATAGTTTTATTTTTCATCCAATTTTGTACACTAAAATATTTTGGGATAAATTCTAAATGGGAAACAATTCTACACATCTTTAATATATTAAAAGAAAATTTAATAAATGTACATTATTTTTTGAAGAAATGAAAAGTAATAAAATTAAGTTTTTTACATATATCTAATTCGGAAGTGCTGTAATTTACGCCATTCTTGGCCCTCAAAATTTTGTATAAAAATCCAAATTCTATAGTTTTTTAGAAAAATTGATTTGATCCAAATTCTAAATATGTAAATTAATAAAACCACCCTTAACACTATTTAATTTATCTTTATTAAAATTATTAAATATTTATCTTTTAAGTTTAAATGAACATTTATCTTTTTTAGTTGAAATAAATTAGTCAATTAAATTATAATTATTATGTTCCCACTATGGCTTATTGGCTTTCTATTCTACCAAAATTTTATTTTTGTTTGCTAATAGAACTTATAATATTTCTCACTTTGTAAGTCAAGAGTTATTATTGGTATTTAAGCAAGCAAAATAACTTTTAATTGGGTTTATCTTCTTGTACCTAGATAATCCATCAAGAAACTAACAATTCATGTTTTCAATAGAATTGGTGGGACCAAAATTCAAGACTTGTTCCACTAAAACCAAGTCCTAACAACACTTTAAATACTCATTTAAATTTGATAAAATTACATAAAAATAAGTCAACAAAGAAACATGCAAATCAATACAAGAAGCAGTGTTTAAGATATAGCAAGTCTACTATAGACCACCCCACATGAAGCATGTTTTTTACATAGTATTTAGCATAAAATGATTTAGAAATAGTAATAGTTGCTGCAATCACTAATGGGGAATTCAGAGGATTGAATTATTGGCATGTTGTTCTCCAAGTATGCAAGAGGAGCAACCCCACTTCCAAGTTGTACCAAGTAACCAACATCCTTAAGAATCATCTCCATACTAGTAAGACACCCTATCACTTGCAACTACAAAAAACACCGGTAAGTTTATAGTAGAATATTTATAAATATTTCATTAGTTTTTCGAAATGGTTAGTAAGAGGTAAATAGTGAGAAAATATTTATAACTTGTCTGTTTATGAGTGATTGTGTAGTCTTAGCAAAAGGAAGCAGGGTACAAGGTTATGGCTCATATTATGGATTTGACATAGTTTTTGTTAAAGCTTCTCAAAGAGAATTGAGGAACTAACATATTTTACTATTAATCTTGTCTGTGGTCAATATGTAGATGCAACAAAATCTATAACATTGAATATATGAAATGACAATATACCTCATTTAGATTTCTCACATGATCTATCCTCGAATCCTTTCATGCTACTTTATTAAGTCCAAGCCATAAGATCCAGTTGTATCATTCTATGCCCTTCTAATAACTTCTCAACTATCAATGTAAGCAGGTACCATAACCGCAGTAACAATATGACTAATATGACTAAACCGTTCATCTTTCTCAGTGCAGTTTTTCAGCACCCAGGCCTCCACAACAAACCTGTGATATGAACATATAGTCACACAATATCCAAAAAGGTAAAATAGAGATGAGCACAGAATAATCCAATTCTTAAAATTCTGTAAGCAATTAGATGATGAAATAAAAATTCGACTACAATTAAAATCATTGCACTTGTAATTCTTAAATCATCTATAAACTGAACTGGTTTGTAATATTTACATTGTATCTACAAATAATTGTTTTAACATGTTTCCACTTTCTATGCATCTCACAAAGAATACATAATCAAAACAAAAAATATTTTCAGTGTTTGGCTTAAGCTGCATTCAAGAATAAAGCATTTAACTTGTTGTTGCAAGGGGAGTGTGCCTACTATTACGTTATCAAGTCTTTGCTTGAATATTAGATCATGTGATGCCTGAGACCAGATAAAAGTTGAATGGAACGAGTACAAAATATCGTGTTCAATTTATTTCACCTATTTGGCTCTCATTACATAAGCAACTCATGACTTCTTGTTTATATATAAAAATAATATATAAGACTCTGTGTTAGGAGGGTTAGGAGGGTCAGATATATTCAACATATAAAGTGAATTCAATAATTATTGTAGTTTGCTAGAATCAAGAATATATGATCACATTTTGTATAATACAACTTATGTATTATAGCCACTATCAGATATTATGGCTTATGAATTTTTGCACATAAAATTATATAATAACGCTATGATAAATGGTAGAAATATATAAAAACACTTTCCAAGATAATCAAAAATTAATAACTTTCCGTTCTTTGAGAACAACTTGTCATCAATATCACCAACACCAAAAAAATGCTTGATGTACCAATGAATCATCATTCTTTGGAGCAGACCTTGACGCTTAATCATATATAATGATATGGCTACATGGTAAGGTTTTCTCCAAAAACTTTATCAAAATATCCACAATTTATTTAAGTTCCTCCTTAAGAGAATGGTATGTGTGATATGATAGCTGAGTAATGGTATTTGATTTCTTAAAACCTTAAATCTATAAATATGGTTAACAATATGGAAATTAAAATTAATTAAATTTATAATAAATATAAAATAGTAGAGATGATAGAAACATTACAATTTTCCTCGTATTTTAGTGGATTATAGAGTGTGTATACATGTATGTCTCAATACATGGAGGCTCTAATTTTTTATAATGTAGTACTTTGCAATGGAGAAAGTTTGATCAAAATTAAAGAGTGGTTATTAATTAGAGAGAAACATTGTGTTCAATTTAGTTTTACTTACACATATTTCTCACAAATCAATTCTATGTTAAAATCCTTTTTATCCATATAATTAACAAATGAGTTCTAGTGGGGGATACTTGAATCTGGTACATGGTAAAAAGGAGAAATAAGTGTACCAAAGTTTTTAAGTTGTAAAAGAGAACTTTAATCGTTATATCAATAAATATCCATTCCAAACCTATCTTATGCCTTAAATATAAATTCTTAACCTAGCCAGGCCCTTTTTTCCCGTTGTGACTTTAAAGCAATCATTGTATTATGAGCTAATAGCCTCCCTTCATTAAAAACACTCTGTTTGTTAGACACTATCTAGATTAAACATAGTTTAAACTTATTCACCACCACCTTCGCGGTATGCGCATCACAACATTATAAAAATAGATAGGTCGAAGATCCTTCCATATGTTTCAGTTGTTTAACCTTAGGAATAAGACATTCAAGCCTACGATTTAGTTCCCTTGGCCCATGTCGTGTATCAAGAAAATATGACAAATAGAACAACATATCTTTTAAAAATATTTCAATACGTATGAAAAATGCCGGGTTCGACCCATGTGGATCTAGTGAGTTGTATTGATGCATGAACAAGACTACATTCTTAACTTCCTCCTCCCTAATAGGTACTATGACGTACTGATTGTGAAATAATAATTAAAAAAAGTTTGCAAAAAGGGTAAAATTTGACACGACCTTAATCGAATAACTATATCAAAAAACGGTAAAATATGACAGAAATTTAAACAACTTACCCGCAGAAACAAAACCATGTAAAGCCATAGGAAAAAACATATGTGTGTGTACTATCCAACTAAATCATAGTGGAAGACATATAGATATGGAGGCCACAAGGAATATCACATATGCATGTCCCATAATTACAATATACCTGTTTATCTTGTCGTGGTTTCGATATTTTTGTTTATAACTATGAGCCAAAGCCAAAGCGACCAAATCGAAATGTTCCTCCAGACTCTGATATTTTACTTTGAGCAGAAGATGCTTTTTTGATGAGTCGATTTGATCCATGTTTTGGAGAAACCACCCTGCAAAGAGAAAGTCAGGTACCGAGATTTGTAAATAACAATCTGAGAATCTCAGATTGAAATTTAATTTAATTGCTTATCACCAAATGATAAGGAGTTGATAAAAAAGAGCACAAAATATTTTACCTATCCAAGGGAATCCATGTTATAAAAGATGGCAACCTTTCCACTTTTGCTAACTTGATACATTTCCCTGTAGTAGGTAGCAAGGTCATAGTTGCAGATCAATGTCCTCCACCAATACTATAGATGTCATTTTCTTCGTTATTTGTATTAATAACATATCGCCTCTCCAACCTTGAACTATTCTTGTTATCGACACTTGTTGTATCTCTTCTTTCAAGACATTTGTTCTCACTTCCCGTAGCTCGGGTCATCTTCTCACAATTTTCTTTTATCTTTTTCTAAAATGAAAACAGTAAAAAAAATTATAAGATGTGAATTATAATAACACTTGCTTAATTGATTCTTAATAAACAATTATACAAATACCTTTATATGACCTAGGCGATTGGACACAAGTTTTTTATTTAACGAGTCAATATATAATAAAACATCTGAAATTTCTTCTTTGTAGTACTTCATTCTATAAAGATTAACAAACTATTAGAACATGGAACAAACAAAAAGTCCAAAAAACAAATTCTACTTTTACAACGACAAGTGATACCTTACAATTTCATACAACTGTCATTCCAAACAATCCCATTACTCAACTGATATAAGACACATTGACACATAACATTTTAATAAAAAAAACCCCTAATTAACAATAGTGAACATCCATAAAATATCACACAAATAACATAGAAACATGAAGCAAGAGGTAAATTAACAATTAACAATAATCACCAAATTTAATCTTCTCCTAATTAAATTTAGTGAATTGAAAGAACTTTAGGAAATGATTTGGGGAAAAAACTGCATTCCGTTCAAGGTTAATCTTTTCCGAGATTTAATCTTCTTGGAGCTTTAGTCTTTACAAAGATTTAATATTCAGTGTTTAGAGAAATATTTCAGCAAAGATTTAATCTTTCGTCGCCGTGGAGATTGTTTGACAGTCTGTGTTTTTTTGTTTATTTAATAGACAGCCGGAAAATACTTTCAGCAAGCCCCTCACAAGTTTTGAACAAGACAGCCTAGCTTTTCGGCCCAAATCTCTGATCTACTGTAACGATTATATAATGTATTGCAATACATGTATTTGTAACGACCTCGAAATTTTGTTGATTCATTGCAATGTTTTTAAAATCCCTTGCAATAGACATGAAATCACCTTTCACCACAACGTTTTTGGATGGTTTTAAAAATCTGGTTGCGAAAGCAATTCTATGGTATAGTGAACTAAACCTTGTATAACCATATTCATCTAATACCTGATACTCCTACAGGCTGGAAGTTATTCCTCATACATACCCTGATATACTCTGGTGTATTTATGAATTAGTTTATGCCCTGAAATAAATGTTTTTATCAATTGTTAATTATGATTCTGTTTTATTGAATTACAATATTATCATGTTGAATTGTTATAGAATTGGATAGGTTTCTAAATATGGCACAGATTCGTGGTCAGACCAGATTGGTGTCATATTAGGCCAATGTGTGCCTTGGATCCAGTATAGAGAACAGTGTGCCTTAATCTGGTTAGTGTGTCACTGATCAGCAGCCTAACCTTGGTTTTTAAACTTAAAAATGAATATCCAATTCTAATAATTGCTTAACAGGAACTAGATTCCTATGAATCATTTCAATTGATCATTGTTAACACCCGTTTATTATATTATAACTTCTGAGCTAGTTAGCTAACCCTTGGAATCTGTTTAAGTCATTCTATAGTTAAAATAGAAATTATTGGTAAGAGGATCCCCTCCAGTATGCGATCTAGGATTCCCGGTTGAGTTGGATCGAGCTAGTTTTAGTTATGCAAGTTTTAAGAATAATTTCATTTTCATTTGTAAGTTAAACTAGTTGGGATTTGGTATGACGTAATAAAGTCAAGGTTGTGGTGGTTCTCATACTTTAACCTATTGTGTCCTGGTTGCATAAATAAGGGTAATTGCATATAAATTTCATATACAGGTTATATAATTTGTGTTGTGACCCCAAACTTCGATTCGGGTTTGGAGGGCGTCACAACCACCCTCTCTGAAGCTAAATCAACTACTAATATTACCTAATATACAACCAGTACTACCACTAAAATACAACAATGCTACCATAAATTGCCACTACTAAGACTAACCAATATAACATCAATGCTACCACCTGTATATCATAATTAAACTGGCCATAAATGGAACTACTTAAGCTAGCACGACTTCAACCAACACTAATAATACCACCACTAACTACCAATACGACAACTAAGCTACCACCATCCACCACCAATGCCACTACTAAGACTAACCATATAACATCAATGCTACCACCTGTATACTATAATTAAACTTGCCATAAATGGAACTGCTTAAGCTAGCACAACTTCACCACAAAAACACCCCATAATACCACCACCATTCTCCTGCAAAGATTACCGCTTTCAATGCCACCAATTGCACTAATAAGAGCACCAAGACCAATGGCACCATCAATGCCAGCAAATCCACTACTAATATATCGTTTCTGGTACCACCAATGTAACCACTAAAGATGCTAGTCATGCTGCCACTCCCACTATAAACTACCCAATTACCACCAATGATACTACACTTATGCATTTTAAATTACCACCAATACTCCTTAAGTTAGCACTAACTTTACCATCACAATCCCACCACCAATTCACTCCTAAGATTACGACTACTAGTGCCACCAATTGGACTAGTAAAATTACCACCATCATGACACCGCCAACAATATTACTACTGGATTAAAGAATATCATAACTCTATACTTTTTCAAATAGTTACAGATCTATAAAGTTTACTAAGCACGGGTTCTAGTGAGGCTGAAAATGGTGACCCTACCAATTCATGTATTGAAATATAAGTTCTTCCAACACTAAAAAATTCCCAACAAGGCTACATCTCTATCAAGTAAAATCTCATTTTCAAACCATGTGTGTTATGAAATGAAGTTAAAAGTGATGGGGCTTCGTGAGATGGGAAACTCTAATATAAGTAAACTCGTGTTTTATTAGTCAATAAAGAGTAATTTAGAGTTGTTTGTCTTATATACATTAGAAAAAAATACACCCCACATAGATCCACTTGTACTATCTGCTTTATATTAATATATATATGGCATGGTAAAAGTTAAAGAATAATAATACACCTGACACGGGACGTTGATGAAGAGAAAGGGAAGGCACTTGGAGCATTTTCTTCATTTTTTTGGAACTTGTTGCAAGTAGCAAGAAAAAATATAATTCCTGTGAAAATGTCTCTAAAGTAAGGTCATACATAAAACATAAAATAAATTTAATAGTATAATTCAACAAATATGAACATAAAATATAAATAATTTGTGGGCTTCTTTTCTATAAATTTTCATTTTTTTCATATATCATGTATTTGATTATTTATGAGGAACAAAAAAAATTACGACAAATGTAACTGTTTTTTTCTAACCTTGACATAATCTTGAAAGGATAATTCTTGACATAGAGGTCATGTAAAAACAAATACAAGTGACTGTAAATCTACATACATATATACAAGGAAAATGGGATACTTATTTTAGTGTTTGATTTCTACCAAAAGTTTGTGCAAATAACACATATGAAAAGAAAATGAAGAAAACAGGGAAATATAAATTATTACCTTAACTTTGTTAAACAACATCAATTCATGATAACCTGTAAACCTTATCCACTTAGTCCTCCACCAATTCATTTGATTAGTGGTCGGCCAATTCATTTGGAGATGTGTTTAACTTTAGAGAACCAAAACACTCTTTCATAGAAAATACAAATAACTCCAAAACACTATTTCATGGCCATGTACAAATTCATTTTGTTGTAAGGCGGCGGGCTTGTGCTGATATTAGGGTTTTACCTACCTTTTTAATATCCTATATTTTGCAGGCCAATTGTATATCATGGGTTTGAATGGGCCAATTTATTTTAAATTGTTTTTTATCTTAGTATCAATTTCTTATTACAAATTAAAATTTTTTCTTTTTGTAAAAATTATTTAACAAAGTCTGCTCCATGTATTATACAAACTAATTGGGTGTTGATTTACAAACATAAGTAAACAAGCATTCCTTTAATTTATTTTGTTTTGTAAATAAAATGAGATTCTATAAATTAAGTGGTAAGAATTGTAGAAAAAACTTAACTAGAAATGATATTTTCTCAAAAAATTTAAATTTTATTTAGTGAAATTATATATAAATTCCCTACTGACCTCAACTAATAAACCATAAAAAATTTGAAAAACTCGTCTGATTCGATCTTAAGAAGTCATATTTAAAAAGGCCCGAAGCTGCATGAACATATATTTTATTATAAAAATTTGCTTCTCTCCTAAAGAGAAAGGAGTGTTAGGAGGGTCAGATATATTTCACATATAAAGTGAATTCAATAATTATTGTAGTTGTTAGAATAAGAATATATGATCACATTTTGTGTAATACAACTTATGTATAGCCCCTATCAGATATTGTTGCTTAAATAATCATCATAAACATATTTATGTTTGCAAAATAAATTGAACAAATTAAATACTTAATCTTCAATTATAAAGTGGTATATAAAATATGTAATGTCAAGATTAATGAATATTGATATGTCTTTTCTAAAAAAATACAAACATTAATAAATGAATAAGAAATATGTAATACACTGAATATGAAAAAAAAAATTATCTTTATCCCCTCCCGACAACACCTAGTATTTTACAAAAATATAAGTTTAAACAATTCAATAAAAACAATGAACAATTATCGAGGATCCAATTTAAAGTCCAATTATATAAGAACTAAATCCTAATTATTATTGAATCAATATTTGTATATAAGGTACTTAATATTGATAAATGATATATAAAATACATTATATTTAGTGTTAAATATAAACCATAAAAGATTGAAAAACTGGTGTGATTGGATCTTAAGAAAGTCATATTTAAAAAGGCCCGAAGCTGTCTCAACATATATTTATTATAAATTTTGCTTCTCTCCTAAAGAGAAAAAACTTGGATTAACTCAAATTCGAAATTTTAAAATTATCGAAATAATTTTTTTGATAGTTTATTTTTCATCCAATTTTTTACACTAAAATATTTGGGATAAAATTTTAAATCGGATAAAATTCTACACATCTTAATATATTTAAAGAAATTTAACAAATGTACATTATTTTAGAAGAAACGAAAAGTAATAAAATTAAGTTTTTTACATATATCTAATTCGGACCTGCCGTAATTTGCGCCATTCTTGGGCCTCAAAATTTTGTATAAAATCCAGATTCATTATTTTTTTAGAAAAATTGATTTGATAAAAATTCTATATTTAAATTAATTACGCCACCCTTAACACTATTTAATTTATCTTTATATATTGATATGTCTTTTCTAAAAAAATACACAACATTAATAAATGAATAAGAAAATATGTTATATACTGAATATGAAAAAAAATTATTTTATCTTTATCGCCTCCCAACAACACCTAGTATTTTACAAAAAATATAAATTTAAACAATTCAATAAAAACAATGAACGAGGATCCAATTTAAAGTCCAATTATATAACAACTAAAACGACTAATTATTATTGAATCAATATTTGTAAATAAGGTACTTAATATTGATAAATGATATATAAAAACACGTTATATTTATGTTAAATATAAACCATAAAAATTTTGAAAAACTCGTCTCATTCGATCTTAAGAAAGTCATATTTAAAAGGCCCGAAGCTGCATGAACATATTTTATTATAAAAATTTGCTTATCTCCTAAAGAGAAAAAACTTGGATTTACTCAAATTCGGAATTTTAAAAATATCGAAATAATTTTTTTGATAGTTTTATTTTTCATCCAATTTTTTACACTAAAATATTTGAGGATAAAATTCTAAATCGGAAAAAATTCTACACATCTTTAATATATTTAAGAAAATTTAACAAATGTACATTATTTTTCGAAGAAATGAAAAGTAATAAAATTAAGTTTTTTTACATATATCTAATTCGGACGTGCTGTAATTTGCGCCATTCTTGGGCCTCAAATTTTGTATAAAATTCAAATTCATTAATTTTTAGAAAAATTGATTTGATCCAAATTCTAAATATGTAAATTAATTAAGCCACCCTTAACACTATTTAATTATCTTTATTTAAATTATTAAATATTATCTTTTAAGTGAAATGAACATTTATCATTTTTAGTTGAATAAATTAGTCAATTTAATTATAATTATTATGTTCCCACTGTGGCTTATTGGCTTTGTATTCTACCAAAATTTTATTTTTGTTTGCTAATAGAACCTATAATATTTCTCACTTTGTAAGTAAAGAGTTATTATTGGTATTTAAGCAAGCAAAATAACTTCTAATTGCATTTATCTTCTTGTACCTAGATTTTTTTTTTGACAAATGCAGAAAGCTCTCATTAAATTGAATATAGTATAGTCGGGACAAACCCCCAACTGTCGATACAACCAGGTGATAAAACAAATAACATACTAAAAACAATTAGATGATTTGTTTGCTGATCGTTTAACACATAGAATTTAAAAATTCTTGAAATTAAAACGAAATCAAAGACATCCCAAGAGATCCAAATTGCAGCATCTCTGAAAATAGCAACATTGCAATTGACCATATTACATAAAAACTATGGTTAGCCCAGTGTTCAGAAACACCAATGGCATAAAATGAGATTGAAGAAGCGGCCCCAGCTATCTACATGCCGGACACGAGCTATAGACATGCTGAAGGCACCCCAGCTATCTACATGCAGGATAGCTATAGACATGCCGAAAGTATAAACCCATGAAGATGACCAATCTTTAGTTGTGAAAGGTGAGCTCTTGCAATAATCACCACCGTCCCAAATCCAATGCAGGCTTTGCAGATCACCAAAAATATCAATAAATTTGTCCTCAACACATCTATCACCAGATAAACCCAACCATGACTAAATAAAAACAAACAAACACTCCAAAAGAGAGACAAAACACACACTCCTAAAGGAGAGACACACAAACACCCAAAAAATTGGATTTTATTGAAAGGAAATAAACGAGAATAACAGAAAATAAAGGGGTTGGGGCTTTCCACCGGAGAAAACCAGTGGAAGCCCCTCGATTTACTTGAAAATAGACAAACCCTAATAGAGAGGATGAAAGAAGAGAGGCCGCTGAGAGTTTTAATAATGCTACTTAATCCAAATCTCTTGTAAATGAGTTTTTTTAATAATGCTACTTAATCCAAAATCTGTACCAAAATAGTTATAAAATGACGTGACTGTACAAGTGTTGAAATTTAGTTGGTTCTTCTTGTACCTAAATAATCCATAAAGAAACTTACAATTCATGTTTTTAATAGAATTAGTCAGACCAAAATTCAAGACTTGTTCCACTAAAACCAAGTCCTAACAACACTTTAAATACTCATTTAAATTTAAAATTTACATAAAAATAAGTCAACAAAGAAACATGCAAATCAATACAAGAAGCAGTGTTTAAGATAGCAAGTCTACTATAGACCACCCACATGAAGCATGTTTTTTACATAGTATTTAGCATAAAATGATTTAGAAATAGTAATAGTTGCTGCAATCACTAATGGGGAATTCAGAGGATTGAATTATTGGCATGTTGTTCTCCAAGTATGCAGAAGCAGCACAACCCCACTTCCAAGTTGTACCAAGTAACCAACATCCTTAAGAATCATCTCCATACTAGTAAGACAGCCTATCACTTGCAACTACAAAAAACACCGTAAGTTTATAGTAGAATATTTATAAATATTTCATTGTTTTTCGAAATGGTTAGTAAGAGGTAAATAGTGAGAAAATATTTATAACTTGTCTCGTTTATGAGATTGTGGTCTTAGCAAAAGGAAGTAGGGTACAAGGTTATGGCTCATATTATGGATTTGACATAGTTTTGTTAAAGCTTCTCAAAGAGAATTGAGGAACTAACATATTTTACTATTATCTTGTCTCTGGTCAATATGTAGATGCAACAAAATCTATAACATTGAATATATGAAATGACAATATACCTCATTTAGATTTCTCACATGATCTATCCTCGAATCCTTTCATGCTACTTTATTAAGTCCAAGCCATAAGATCCAGTTGTATCATTCTATGCCCTTCTAATAACTTCTCAACTATCAATGTAAGCAGGTACCATAACCGCAGTAACAATATGACTAATATGACTAAACCGTTCATCTTTCTCAGTGCATTTTTCAGCCCCCAGGCCTCCACAACAAACCTGTGATATGAACATATAGTCACACAATATCCAAAAATGTAAAATAGAGATGAGCACAGAATAATCCGATTCTTAAAATTCTGTAAGCAATTAGATGATGAAATAAAAATGACTACAATTAAAATCATTGCACTTGTAATTCTTAAATCATCTATAAACTGAACTGGTTTGTAATATTTACATTGTATCTACAAATAATGTTTTAACATGTTTCCACTTTCTATGCATCTCACAAAGAATACATAATAACAAAAAATATTTTCAGTGTTTTGCTTAAGCTGCATATAAGAATAAAGCATTTAACTTGTTGTTGTTGCAAGGGGAGTGTGCCTTACTATTACGTTATCAAGTCTTTCCTCGAATATTAGATCAAGTGATGCCTGAGACCAGATAAAAGTTGAATGGAACGAGTACAAAATCTCGTGTTCAATTTGTTTCACCTATTTGGCTCTCATTACATAAGCAACTCATGACTTCTTTATATATAAAAATAATATATAAGACTCTGTGTTAGGAGGGTTAGGAGGGTCAGATATATTTCAACATATAAAGTGAATTCAATAATTATTGTAGTTTGCTAGAATCAAGAATATATGATCACATTTTGTAATACAACTTATGTATTATAGCCACTATCAGATATTGTGGCTTATGAATTTTTGCACATAAAATTATATAATAACGCTATGTTAAATCGTAGAAATATATAAAAACACTTTCCAAGATAATCAAAAATTAATAACTTTCCGTTCTTTGAGAACAACTTTGTCATCAATATCACCAACACCAAAAAATGCTTGATGTACCAATGAATCATCATTCTTTGGAGCAGACCTTGACGCTTAATGATATATAATGATATGGCTACATGGTAAGGTTTTCTCCAAAAACTTTATCAAAATATCCACAATTTATTTAAGTTCCTCCTTAAGAGAATGGTAATGTGTGATATGATAGCTGAGTAATGGTATTTGATTTCTTAAACCTTAAATCTAATAAATATGGTTAACAATATGGAAATTAAAATTAATTAAATTTAAAATAAATAAGAAAATAGTAGAGATGATAGAAACATTACAATTTTCCTGGTATTTTAGTGGATTATAGAGTGTTGTATACATGTATGTCTCAATACATGGAGGCTCTAATTTTTTATAATGTAGTACTTTGCAATGGAGAAATTTGATCAAAATTAAAGAGTGGTTATTAATTAGAGAGACACATTGTGTTCAATTTAGTTTTACTTACACATATTTCTCAACAAATCAATTCTATGTTAAAATCCTTTTTATCCATATAATTAACAAATTGAGTTCTAGTGGGGATACTTGAATCTGGAAAATGGAGTTGTAAAAGAGAACTTTAATCGTTATATCAATAAATATCCATTCCAACCTATCTTATGCCTTAAAATATCAATTCTTAACCTAGCCAGGCCCTTTTTTCCCTTGTGACTTCAAAGCAATCATTGTATTATGAGCTAATAGCCTCCCTTCATTAAACACTCTGTTTGTTAGACACTGTCTAGATTAAACATAGTTTAAACTTATTCACCACCACCTTCGACGGTATGCGCATCACAACATTATAAAAATAGATAGGTCGAAGATCTTCCATATGTTTCAGTTGTTTAACCTTAGGAATAAGACATACAAGCCTACGATTTAGTTCCCTTGGCCCATGTCGTGTATCAAAGAAAATCTGACAAAATAGAACAACATATCTTTTAAAAATATTTCAATACGTATGAAAAATGCCGGGTTCGACCCATGTGGATCTAGTGATTGTATTGATGCATGAACAAGACTACATTCTTAACTTCCTCCTCCCTAATAGGTACTATGACTACTGATTGTGAAATAATAATTAAAAAAAGTTTGCAAAAAGGGTAAAATTTGACACGACCTTAATAATAACCATATATCAAACAAAACGGTAAAATTTGACAGAAATTTAAACAACTTACCCGAGCAGAAACAAAACCATGTAAAGCCATAGGAAAAAACATATGTGTGTGTACTATCCAACTAAATCATAGTGGAAGACATATAGATATGGAGGCCATAACAAGGAATATCACATATGCATGTCCCATAATTACAATATACCTGTTTATCTTGTCGTGGTTTCGATATTTTTGTTTATAACTATGAAAAGCCAAAGCGACCAAATCGAAATGTTCCTCCAGACTCTGATTTTTACTTTGAGCAGAAGATGCTTTTTTGATGAGTCGATTTGATCCATGTTTGAGAAACCACCCTGCAAAGAGAAAGTCAGGTACCGAGATTTGTAAATAACAATCTGAGAATCTCAGATTGAAATTTAATTTAATTCCTTATCACCAAATGATAAGGAGTTGTAAAAAAGAGCACAAAATTTTACCTATCCAAGGGAATCCATGTTATAAAAGATGGCAACCTTTCCACTTTTGCTAACTTGATACATTTCCCTGTAGTAGGTAGCAAGGTCATAGTTGCAGATCAATGTCCTCCACCAATACTATAGATGTCATTTTCTTCGTTATTTGTATTAATAACATATCGCCTCTCCGTCCTTGAACTATTCTTGTTATCGACACTTGTTGTATCTCTTCTTTCAAGACATTTGTTCTCACTTCCCGTAGCTCGGGTCATCTTCTCACAATTTTCTTTTATCTTTTTCTAAAATGAAAACAGTAAAAAAAATTATAAGATGTGAATTATAATAACACTTGCTTAATTGATTCTTAATAAACAATTATACAAATACCTTTATATGACCTAGGCGATTGGACACAAGTTTTTTATTTAACGAGTCAATTATAATAAAACATCTGAAATTTTCTTCTTTGTAGTACTTCATTCTATAAAGATTAACAAACTATTAGAACAGACAAACAAAAAGTCCAAAAACAAATTCTACTTTTACAACGACAAGTGATACCTTACAATTTCAACTGTCATTCCAAACAAATCCCATTACAACTCAGAACTGATAATAAGACACGATTGACCCATAAACATATGTTCCATAAAAGATCCCAAACACAAAATAACATAGAAACATGAAAGCAAGGAGGTAAATTAAACAATAATTAACAATAATCAACCAAATTTAATCTTCTCCTAAATTAAATTTAGTGAATTGAAAGAACTTTAGGAAAGATGATTTGGGGAAAAAAATACATTCCGTTCAAGGTTTAATCTTTTCCGAGATTTAATCTTCTTGGAGCTTTAGTCTTTACAAAGATTTAATATTCAGTGTTTGAGAGAAATATTTCAGCAAAGATTTAATCTTTCGTCGCAGTGGAGATTGTTTGACAGTCTGTGTTTTTTTGTTTATTTAATAGACAGCCGGGAAAATAATTTCAGCAAGCCCGCTCACAAGTTTTGAACAAGACAGCCTAGCTTTTCGGCCCAAATCTCTGATCTACTGTAACGATTATATAATGTATTGCAATAACATGTATTTGTAACGACCTCGAAATTTTGTTGATTCAGTTGCAATGTTTTTAAAATCCCTTGCAATAGACATGAAATCACCTTTCACCAGCAACGTTTTTTGGATGGTTTTAAAAATATGGTTGCGAAAGCAATTCTATGGTATAGTGAACTAAACCTTGTATAACCATTATTCATCATACCTGATACTCCTACAGGCTGGAAGTTATTCCTCATACATACCCTGATATACTCTGGTGATATTTATGAATTAGTTTATGCCCGAAATAAATGTTTTATCAATTTTAATTATGATTCTGTTTTATTGAATTACAATATTTATCATGTTGAATTGTTATAGAATTGGATAGGTTTCTAAATATGGCACAGATTCGTGGTCAGACCAGATTGGTGGTCATATTAGGCCAATGTGTGCCTTGGATCCAGTATAGAGAACAGAGATGTGTGCCTTAATCCGGTTAGTGTGTCACTGATCAGCAGCCTAACCTTGGTTTTAAACTTAAAAATGAATATCCAATTCTAATAATTGCTTAACAAGGAACTAGATTCCTATGAATCATTTCAATTGATCATTGTTAACACCCGGTTATTATATTATAACTTCCTGAGCTAGTTAGCTAACCCTTGTGAATCTTTAAGTCATTCTACAGTTAAAATAGAAATTATTGGTAACGAGGATCCCCAGTCCAGTATGCGATCTAGGATTCCCGGTTGAGTTGGATCGAGCTAGTTTGAGTTATGCAAGTTTGTAAGAAATTTCATTTTCATTTGTAAGTTAAACTAGTTGGGATTTGGTATGACGTAATAAAAGTCAAGGTTGTGGTTGGTTTCTCATACTTTAACCTATTGTGATCCGTGGTTGCGTAAATAAGGGTAATTGCATATAATATTTCATATACAGGTTTATATAATATATGTGTTGTGAACCCCAAACTTCTGATTCGGGTTTGGAGGGCGTCACAACCCTCTCTGAAGCTAAATCAACTACTAATATTACCTAATATACAACCAGTACTACCACTAAATTACCAACAATGCTACCATAAATTGCCACTACTAAGACTAACCAATATAACATCAATGCTACCACCTGTAATATCATAATTAAACTGGCCATAAATGGAACTACTTAAGCTAGCACGAACTTCAACACCAACACTAATAATACCACCACTAAGCTACCAATACGACACTAAGCTACCACCAATGCCATACTAAGACTAACCAATATAACATCAATGCTACCACCTGTAATACTATAATTAAACTTGCCATAAATGGAACTGCTTAAGCTAGCACGAACTTCAACACCAACACCATAATACCACCACCAATTCTCCTGCAAAGATTACCGCTTTCAATGCCACCAATTGCACTAATAAGAGCACCAAGACCAATGGCACCATCAATGCCAGCAAATCCACTACTAATATTATTTCTGGTACCACCAATGTAACCACTAAAGATGCTAGTCATGCTGCCACCAATCCCACTATTAAAACTACCCAATATACCACCAATGATACTACCACTTATGCCATTATTAAATTTACCACCAATGATACTCCTTAAGTTAGCACGAACTTTACCACCAACAATCCCACCACCAATTCCACTCCTAAGATTACGACTACTAGTGCCACCAATTGGACTAGTAAAATTACCATCAGTGACACCGCCAACAATATTACTACTGGATTAAAGAATAATCATAACTCTATACTTTTCAAATAGTTACAGATCTATAGAAGTTACTAAGCAACGGGTTCTAGTGAGGCTGAAAATGGTGACCCTACCAATTCATGTATTGAAAATATAAGTTCTTCCAACACTAAAAAATTTCCCAAACAAAGGCTACATCTCTATCAAGTAAGAAATCTCATTTTCAACCATGTGTTATGAAATGAAGTTAAAAAGTGATGGGGCTTCGTGAGATGGGAAACTCCTAATATAAGTAAACTTCGTGTTTTATTAGGTCAATAAAGAGTAATTTAGAGTTGTTTGTCTTATATACATTAGAAAAAAAATACACCCCACATAGATCCACTTGTACTATCTGCATTTATATTAATAATATATATTGGCATGGTAAAAGTTAAAGAATAATAAAAAACCTGACACGTACATTGATGAAGAGAAAGGGAAGGCACTTGGAGCATTTTCTTCATTGTTTTTGGAACTTGTTGCAAGTAGCAAGAAAAATATAATTCCTGTGAAAATGTCTCTAAAGTAAGGTCATACATAAACATAAAATAAATTTAATAGTATAATTCAACAAATATGAACATAAAATATAAATAATTCGTGGGCTTCTTTTCTATAAATTTTCATTTTTTTCATATATCATGTATTTGATTATTTATGAGGAACAAAAAAAAATTACAAATGTAACTGTTTTTTTCTAACCTTGACATATAATCTTGAAAGGATAATTCTTGACATAGAGGTCATGTAAAAACAAATACAAGTGACTGTAAATCTACATACATATATACAAGGAAAATGGGATACTTATTTTAGTGTTTGATTTCTACCAAAAGTTTGTGCAAATAACACATATGAAAAGAAAATGAAGAAACAGGGAAATATAAATTATTACCTTAACTTTGTTAAACAACATCAATTCATGATAACCTGTAAACCTTATCCACTTAGTCCTCCACCAATTCATTTGATTAGTCGTCGGCCAATTCATTTGGAGATGTGTTTAACTTTAGAGAACCAAAACACTCTTTCATAGAAAATACAAATAACTCCAAAACACTATTTCATGGCCATGTACAAATTCATTTTGTTTGTAAGGCGGGGGCTTGTGCTGATATTAGGGTTTTACCTACCTTTTTAATATCCTATATTTTGCAGGCCAATTGTATATCATGGGTTTGAATGGGCCCAATTTATTTTAAATTTTTTTTATCTTAGTATCAATTTCTTATTACAAATTAAAATTTTTTCTTTTTGTAAAATATAATTTAACAAAGTCTGCTCCATGTATTATACAAACTAATTGGGTGTTGATTTACAAACATAAGTAAACAAGCATTCCTTTAATTTATTTTGTTTTGTAAATAAAATGAGATTCTATAAATTAAGTGGTAAGAATTGTAGAAAAAACTTAACTAGAAATGATATTTTCTCAAAAAATTTAAATTTTATTTAGTGAAATTATATATAAATTCCCTACTGACCTCAACTAATAAACCATAAAAAATTTGAAAAACGATCTTAAGAAAGTCATATTTAAAAAGGCCCGAAGCTGCATGAACATATATTTTATTATAAAATTTGCTTCTCTCCTAAAGAAAAAACTTGGATTTACTCAAATTTGGAATTTTGAAAATATCGAAATAATTTTTTTGATAGTTTTATTTTTCATCCAATTTTTTACACTAAAATATTTTGGGATAAAATTTAAATCGGAAAAAATTCTACACATCTTTAATATATTTAAAGAAAATTTAACAAATGTACATTATTTTCGAAGAAATGAAAAGTAATAAAATTAAGTTTTTTACATATATCTAATTCGGAGGGTGTAATTTGCGCCATTCTTGGGCCTCAAAATTTTGTATAAAATCCAAATTCATTAGTTTTTTAGAAAAATTGATTAGATCCAAATTCTAAATATGTAAATTAATTAAGCCACCCTTAACACTATTTAATTTATCTTTATTAAATTATTAAATATTTTTTTTTAAGTTGAAATGAACATTTATTTTTTAGTTGAAATTAGTCAATTAAATTATAATTATTATGTTCCCACTGTGGCTTATAGGCTTTCTATTCTACCAAAATTTTATTTGTTTGCTAATAGAACCTATAATATTTCTCACTTTGTAAGTCAAGAGTTATTATTATTTAAGCAAGCAAAATAACTTCTAATTGGATTTATCTTCTTGTACCTAGATAATCCATCAAGAAACTAACAATTCATATTTTCAATAGAATTAGTCAGACCAAAATTCAAGATTTGTTCCAGTAAAACCAAGTCCTAACAACACTTTAAATACTCATTTAAATTTGATAAAATTTATATAAAAATAAGTCAAAAAAAAACATGCAAATCAATGCAAGAAGCAGTGTTTAAGATATAGTAAGTCTACTATAGACACACGCACATGAAGCATGTTTTTTTCATAGTATTTAGCATCAAATGATTTAGAAATAATAGTTGCTGCCATCACTATGAGGAATTCAGAGGATGGAATCATTGGCATGTTGTTCTCCAAGTATGCAGAAGGAGCAGCAACCCCACTTCCAAGTTGTACCAAGTAACCAACATCCTTAAGAATCATCTCCATACCAGTAAGACAGCCTATCACTTGCAACTACAAAAAACACCGGTAAGTTTATAGTAGAATATTTATAAATATTTCATTTTTTCGAAATGGTTAGTAAGAGGTAAATAGAGAGAAAATATTTATAACTTGTCAAAAGGAAGTAGGATACAAGGTTATGGCTCATATTATGAATTTGACATAGTTTTGTTAAGGCTTCTCAAAGAGAATTGAGGAACTAACATATTTTACTATTAATCTTGTCTTGGTCAATATGTATATGCAAAATCTATAACATTGAATATAAGAAATGACAATATACCTCATTTAGATTTCTCACATGATCTATCCTCGAATCCTTTCATGCTACTTTATTAAGTCCAAGCCATAAGATCCAGTTGTATCTATGCCCTTCTAATAACTTCTCAACTATCAATGTAAGCAGGTACCATAACTACAGTAACAATATGACTAATATGACTAAACTGTTCATCTATTTTTCAGCCCCAAGCCTCCACAACAAACGTGTGATATGAACATATAGTCACACAATATTTAAAAATTTAAACAGAGATGAGCACAGAATAATCCGATTTTAAAATTCTGTAAGCAATTAGATGATGAAATAAAAATCGACTACAATTAAAATCATTGCACTTGTAATGCTTAAATCATCTATAAATTGAACTCGTTTGTAATATTTACATTGTATCTACAAATAATGGTTTCAACATGTTTCTACTTTCTATGCATCTCACAAAGAATACTAATCAAAAAAAAATATTTTCATGTTTTGCTTAAGCTGCATATAAGAATAAAGCATTGAACTTGTTGTTTTTGCAAGGGGAGTGTGCCTTGCTATCACGTTATCAAGTTTCCTCAAATATTAGATCAAGTGATGCCTGAGACCAGATAAAAGTTGAATGGAACGAGTACAAAATCTCGTGTTCAATTTGTTTCACATTTTTGGCGTCTCATTACATAAGCAACTCATGACTTTTTGTTTATATAAAAATAATATATAAGACTCTGTGTTAGGAGGGTTAGGAGGGTCAGATATATTTCAACATATAAAGTGAATTCAATAATTATTGTAGTTTGTTAGAATCAAGAATATATGATCACATTTTGTGTAATACAACTTATGTATTATAGCCACTATCAGATATTGTGCGTCTAAATTCACATAAAATTATTATAAGTTTGCAAAATAAATTGAACAAATTAAATACTTAATCTTCAATTATAAAGTAACGTATATAAAATATGTAAATGTCAAGATTAATGAATATTGATATGTCTTTTCTAAAAAAATACAAAACATTAATAAATGAATAAGAAAATATGTAATACACTGAATATGAAAAAAAAATATTTTATCTTTATCCCCTCCCAACAACACCTAGTATTTTACAAAAAATATAAGTTTAAACAATTCAATAAAAACAATGAACAATTATCGAGGATCCAATTTAAAGTCCAATTATATAAGAACTAAATCCACTAATTATTATTGAATCAATATTTGTAAATAAGGTACTTAATATTGATAAATGATATATAAAAATACATTATATTTAGTGTTAAATATAAACCATAAAAGATTTGAAAAACTGGTCTGATTGGATCTTAAGAAAGTCATATTTAAAAAGGCCCGAAGCTGTCTCAACATAATTTTATTATAAAATTTTGCTTCTCTCCTAAAGAGAAAAAACTTGGATTAACTCAAATTCGAAATTTTAAAATTATCAAATAATTTTTTTGATAGTTTTATTTTTCATCCAATTTTTTACACTAAATATTTTGGGATAAAATTTTTCGAAGAAATGAAAGTAATAAAATTAAGTTTTTTACATATATCTATTCGGACGTGCCGTAATTTGCGCCATTCTTGGCCTCAAAATTTTGTATAAAATCCAGATTCATTATTTTTTTAGAAAAATTGATTTGATAAAAATTCTAAATACTTTAAATTAATTACGCCACCCTTAACACTATTTAATTTATCTTTATATATTGATATGTTTTTCTAAAAAAATACACAACATTAATAAATGAATAAGAATATGTTATATACTGAATATGAAAAATATTTTATCTTTATCGCCTCCCAACAACACCTAGTATTTTACAAAAAATATAAATTTAAACAATTCAATAAAAAATGAACAATTATCGAGGATCCAATTTAAAGTCCAATTATATAACAACTAAAACACTAATTATTATTGAATCAATATTTGTAAATAAGGTACTTAATATTGATAAATGATATATAAAAACACGTTATATTTAGTGTTAAATATAAACCATAAAAATTTTGAAAAACTCGTCTGATTCGATCTTAAGAAAGTATATTTAAAAGGCCCGAAGCTGCATGAACATATATTTTATTATAAAAATTTGCTTCTCTCCTAAGAGAAAAACTTGGATTTACTCAAATTCGGAATTTTAAAAATATCGAAATAATTTTTTGATAGTTTTATTTTTCATCCAATTTTTACACTAAAATATTTGGGGATAAAATTCTAAATCGGAAAAAATTCTACACATCTTTAATATATTTAAAGAAAATTTAACAAATGTACATTATTTTTCGAAGAAATGAAAAGTAAAAAAATTAAGTTTTTTTACATATATCTAATCGGACGTGCTGTAATTTGCGCCATTCTTGGGCCTCAAAATTTTGTATAAAATTCAAATTCATTAATTTTTTAGAAAAATTGATTTGATCCAAATTCTAAATATGTAAATTAATTAAGCCACCCTTAACACTATTTAATTATCTTTATTTAAATTATTAAATATTTACTCTTAAGTTGAAATGAACATTTATCATTTTTAGTTGAAATAATTAGTCAATTTAATTATAATTATTATGTTCCCACTGTGGCTTATTGGCTTTGTATTCTACCCAAATTTTATTTTTGTTTGCTAATAGAACCTATAATATTTCTCACTTTGTAAGTAAAGAGTTATTATTGGTATTTAAGCAAGCAAAATAACTTCTAATTGCATTTATCTTCTTGTACCTAGATTTTTTTTTTGACAAATGGAAAGTTCTCATTAAATTGATATAGTACAGTCGGACAAACCCCCAACTGTCGATACAACCAGGTGATAAAACAAATAACATACTAAAAACAATTAGATGATTTGTTTGCTGATCGTTTAACACATAGAATTTAAAAATTCTTGAAATTAAAAATGAAATCAAAGACATCCCAAGTGATCCAAATTGCAGCAGCATCTCTGAAATATAGCAACATCGCAATTGACCATATTACATAAAAACTATGGTTAGCCCAGTGTTCAGAAACCCAATGCATAAAATGAGATTGAAGAAGTACCCCAGATCTACATGTCGGACACCATCTATAGACATGCCGAAGGCACCCCAGCTATCTACATGCAGATACCAGCTATAGACATGCCGAAAGTATAAACCCATGAAAGATGACCAATCTTTAGTTGTGAAAGGTGAGCTCTTGCAATAATCACCACCGTCCCAAATCCATGCAGGCTTTGCAGATCACCAAAAATATCAATAAATTTGTCCTCAACACATCTATCACCAGATAAACCCAACCATGACTAAATAAAAACATAACAAACACTCCAAAGAGATAAAACACCACTCCTAAAGGAGAGACACACAAACACCCAAAAATTGGATTTTATTGAAAGGAAATAAACGAGAATAACAGAAAATAAAGGGGTTGGGCTTTCCACGGAGAAAACCGTGGAAGCCCCTCGATTTACTTGAAATAGACAAACCCTAACAAGAGGATGAGAAGAGAGGGCCGCTGAGAGTTTTAATAATGCTACTTAATCCAAAATTTCTTGTAATGAGTTTTTTTAATAATGCTACTTAATCCAAAATCTGTACCAAAATAGTTATAAAATGACGTGATTGTACAAGTGTTGAAATTTAGTTGGTTCTTCTTGTACCTAAATAATCCATAAAGAAACTTACAATTCATGTTTTTAATAGAATTAGTCAACCAAAATTCAAGACTTGTTCCACTAAAACCAAGTCCTAACAACACTTTAAATACTCATTTAAATTTAATAAAATTTACATAAAAATAAGTCAACAAAGAAACATGCAAATCAATCCAAGAAGCAGTGTTTAAGATATAGTAAGTCTACTGTAGACCACCGCAATGAAGCATGTTTTTTACATATTATTTAGCATAAAATGATTTAGAAATAGTAATAGTTGCTGCAATCACTAATGGGGTATCTAAGAGGTGAATTATTGGCATGTTGTTCTCCATACCAGTAAGACACCCTATCACTTGCAACTACAAAAAACACCAGTATGTTTATAGTAGAATATTTATAAATATTTCATTATTTTTAGAAATGGTTAGTAAAGAAATATAGAGAAAATATTTATAACTTGTCTCGTTTATGACTGATTGTGTGGTCTTAGCAAAAGGAAGTAGGATACAAGGTTATGGCTCATATTATGAATTTGACAAAGTTTTGTTAAAGTTTCTCAAAGAGAATTGAGGAACTACCATATTTTACTATTAGTCTTGTCTCTGGTCAATATGTAGATGCAACAAAATCTATAACATTAAATATAAGAAATGATAATATACCTCATTTAGATTTCTCACATGATCTATCCTCGAATCCATTCTTGCTACTTTATTAAGTCCAAGCCATAAGATCCAGTTTATCATTCTATGCCCTTCTAATAACTTCTCAACTATCAATGTACGCAGTACCATAACCGCACTAACATATGACTAATACTAAACCGTTCATCTTTCTCATGCAATTTTTCAGCCCCCAGGCCTCCACAACAAACCTGTGATATGAACATATAGTCACACAATATCCAAAAATGTAAAACAAAGATGAGCACAGAATAATCCGATTCTTAAAATTATGTCAGCAATTAGATGATGAAATAAAAATTGACTAAAATTAAAATCATTGCACTTGTAATTCTTAAATCATCTATAAAATGACTTGGTTTGTAATATTTGCATTGTATCTACAAATAATGGTTTCAACCATGTTTCTACTTTCTATGCATCTCACAAAGAATACATAATGAAACAAAAAATTTTTCAGTGTTTTGCTTAAGCTGCATATAAGAATAAAGCATTTAACTTGTTGTTGTTGCAAGGGGAGTGTGCCTTGCTATTATGTTCTCAAGTCTTTCCTCGAATATTAGATCAAGTGATGCCTGAGACCACATAAAAGTTTAATGAACGAGTACAAAATCTCATGTTCAATTTGTTTCACCTTTTTGGCTCTCATTACATACAACTCATGACTTATTTTTATATATAAAATATATAAGACTCTGTGTTAGAGGGTCCGGAGGGTCAGATATATTTCAACATATAAGTGAATTCAAATTTATTGTAGTTTGCTGAATCAAGATATATGATCACATTTTCTGTAATACAACTTATGTATTATAGCCACTATCAGATATTGTCGCTTATGAATTTTTGCACATAAAATTATATAATAACGTTATGTTAAATCTTAAAAATATATAAAAACACTTTCCAAGATAATCAAAAATTAATAACTTTCCGTTCTTTGAGAACAACTTTGTCATCAATATCACCAACACCAAGAAAATGCTTGATGTACCAATGGATCATCATTCTTTGGAGCAGACCTTCACGCTTAATGATATATGATATCGCTAAATGGTAAGGTTTTCTCCAAAAACTTTATCATATATCCCCAATTTATTTAAGTTCCTCTATAAGAGAATGGTAATGTGTGATATGATAGCTGAGTAATGGTATTTGATTTCTTAAACCTTAAATCTAATAACATGGTTAACAATATGGAAATTAAAATTAATCTAAATTTAAAATAAATAAGAAAATAGTAGAGATGATAGAAACATTATAATTTTCCTGGTATGCTGGTGGATTATAGAGTGTTGTATACATGTATTTCAATACATGGAGGCTCTAATTTTTATAATGTATTACTTTGCAATGCAGAAATTTGATCAAAATTAAAGAGTGGTTATTAATTAGAGACACATTGTGTTCAATTTTGTTTTACTTACACATATTTTTCAACAAATCAATTCTATGTTAAAATCCTTTTATCCTATAATTAACAAATTAAGTGCTACTGGCGGATACTTGAATCTGGAACATGGTGAAAAGGAGAAAATAAAGTGTACCAAAGTTGTTTAAGTTGTAAAAGAAACTTTAATCGTTGTATCAATAAATCTCCATTCCAACCTATCTATGCCATAAAATATCAATTCTTAACCCAGCCACGCCCTTTTTTCCCTTGTGACTTCAAATGCAATCACTGTATTATGAACTAATAGCCTCCCTTCATTAAGCACTCTGTTTGTTAGACACTGTCTAGATTAAACATAGTTTGAACTTATTCACCACCACCTTCGACAGTATGCGCATCAGAACATTATAAAGATAGATAGGTCGAAGATCTTCCATATGTTTCAGTTGTTTAACCTTAGGAATAAGACATACAAGCCTACGATTTAGTTCCCTTGGCCCATGTGGTGTATCAAAGAAAATCTGACAAAATAGAACAACATACTTTTAAAAATATTTCAATACGTTTGAAAAATGCTGGGTTCGACCCATGTGGATCTAGTGACTTGTATTGATGCATGAAAAAGACTACATTCTTAACTTCCTCCTCCCTAATAGGTAACATGACCTAGTGATTGTGAAATAATAATTAAAAAAAGTTTGCAAAAAGGGTAAAATTTGACACGACCTTAATCTAATAACCATATATCAAACAAAACGGTAAAATTTAACATAAATTTAAACAACTTACCTGAGCAAAACAAAACAATGTAAAGCCATAGGGAAAAACATATTGTGTGTACTATCCAACTAAATCATAGTGGAAGACATGTAGATGTGGAGTCCATAACAAGGAATATCATATATGCATGTCCCATAATTACAATATACCTGTTTGTCTTGTCGTGGTTTCGGTATTTTTGTTTATAACTATGAGAAAAAGCAAAAGCGACCAAATCGAGATGTTCCTCCAAGACTCTGATGTTTTACCTTGAGGAGAAGATGTTTTTTTGATGAGTCGATTTGATCCAAGTTTGTGGAGAAACCACCCTGCAAAGAGAAAGTCAGGTACCGGGTTTTGTAAATAACAATCTGAGAATCTCAGATTGTAATTTAATTTAATTCCTTATCACCAAATGATAAGGAGTTGTAAAAAAAACACAAAATGTTTTACCTATCCAAGGGAATCCATGTTATAAAAGATGGCAACCTTTCCACTTTTGCTAACTTGATACATTTCCCTGTAGTAGCAAGGTCATAGTTGTAGATCAATGTCCTCCACCAATACTATAGATGTTATTTTCTTCGTTATTTGTATTAATAACATATCGCCTCTCCGTCCTTGAACTATTCTTGTTATCGACACTTGTATCTCTTCTTTCAAGACATTTGTTCTCACTTCCCGTAGCTCGGGTCATCTTCTCACAATTTTCTTTTATCTTTTTCTAAAATGAAACGAGTAAAAAAATTATAAGATGTGAATTATAATAACACTTGCTTAATTGATTCTTAATAAACAATTATACAAACACCTTTATATGACCTAGGCGATTGGACACAAGTTTTTTATTTAACGATTCAATATTAATAAAACATCTGAAAGTATTGAATTTCTTCTTTGTAGTACTTCATTCTATAAAGATTAACAAACTATCAGAAGACCGAGCAAACAAAAAGTCCAAAATACAAATTCTACTATTACAACCACAAGTGATACCTTAAAATTTCATACCACTGTCATTCCAAACAATTCCCAATACAACTCAGAACTGATAATAAGACACGATTGACACATAAACATGATTTAATAAAGATCCCAAACACAAAATAACATAGAAAGAGAAAAGCAAGGAGGTAAATTAAACAATAATTAACAATAATCGACCAAATTTAATCTTCTCCTAAATTAAATTTAGTGAATTGAAAGAACTTTAGGAAAGATGATTTGGGGAAAAAACATTCCGTTCAAGGTTTAATCTTTTCCGAGATTTAATCTTCTTGGAGCTTTAGTCTTTACAAAGATTTAATATTCAGTGTTTGAGAGAAATATTTCAGCAAAGATTTAATCTTTCGCCGCAGTGGAGATTGTTTGACAGTCCGTGTTTTTTATATTATTTAATTGACAGCCGGGAAAACAATTTCAGCAAGCCCGCTCACAAGTTTTGAACAAGACCGCCTAACTTTTGGGCCCAAATCTCTGATCTACTGTAACGATTATAGTATTGCAATAACATATATTTGTAACTACCTCGAAATTTTGTTGATTCAGTTGCAATGTTTTTAAAATCCCTTGCAATAGACATGAAATCACCTTTCAACCACAACATTTTTTAGATAGTTTTTAGAAATCTGGTTGCGAAAGCAATTCTATGGTATAGTGAACTAAACCTTGTATAACCATTATTCTTTAATACCTGATTCTCCTACAGGCTGGAAGCTATTCCTCATACATACCCTGATATACTCTGGTGATATTTATGAATTGCTTTATGCTCTGAAATAAATGTTTTATCAACGTTAATTATGATTCTGTTTTATTGAATTACAATATTTATCATGTTGAATTGTTATAGAATTAGATAGCGTTCTAAATATGGAACATATTCGTGGTCAGACCAGATTGGTGGTCATATTAGGCCAATGTGTGCCTTGGATCCAGTATAGAGAACAGAGTTGTGCCTTAATCGGTTAGTGTGTCACTGATCAGCAGCCTAACCTTGGTTTTAAACTTAAAAATGAATATCCAATTCTAATAATTGCTTAACAAGGAACTTGATTCCTATGAATCATTTCAATTGATCATTGTTTACACTCAGTTATTGTTATATATTATAACTTGCTGAGCTAGTTAGCTCACCCTTGTGAATCTATTTACGTTATTCTATAGTTAAAATGGAAATTATTGGTAATGAGGACCCCCAGTCCAGTATACGATCTAAGATTCCAGGTTGAGTTGGATCGAGCTAGTTTGAGTTATGCAAGTTTCTAAGAATGATTTCATTTTCAGTTGTAAGTTAAACTAGTTGGGATTTGGTATGACGTAATAAAAGTCAAGGTTGTGGCTGGTTTTCATACTTTAACCTGTTGTGACTGTGCTTGCGTAAATAACGGTAATTGCATATAATATTTCATATACAGGTTTATATAATATATGTGTTGTGAACCCCAAACTTCTTACCTGGGTTTGGAGGGCGTCACAACCACCATCTCCGAAGCGAAGCTAAATCAACTCATAATATTACCTAATATACAACCAGTGCTACCCCTAAAGCTACTAGAAATGCTACCATAAATTGCCACTACTAAGACTAACCAATATAACATCAATGCTACCACCTGTAATACCATAATTAAACTGGCCATAAATGGAACTGCTTAAGCTAGCACGAACTTTAACACTAACACTAATAATACACCACTAAGCTACCAATAGACCACTAAGCTACCACCAATGCCATTACTAAGACTAACCAATATTACATCAATGCTACCACCTGTAATACCATAATTAAACTGGCCATAAATGGAACTGCTTAAGGTAGCACGAAGTTCAAAACCAACACCAATAATACCACTACCAATTCTCCTGCAAAGATTACCCCTTTCAATGCTACCAATTGCACTAATAAGAGCACCAGACCAATGGCACCATCAATGCCAGCAAATCCACTACTAATATTATCGTTTCTGGTACCACCAATGTATCCACTAAAGATGCTAGTCATGCTGCCACCAATCCCACTATTAAAACTACCCAATATACCACCAATGCTACTATCACTTATGCCATTATTAAATTACCACCAATGATACTCCTTAAGTTAACACGAACTTCACCACCAACAATCCCACCACCAATTCCACTCCTAAGATTACGACTACTAGTGCCACCAATTGGACTAGTAAAATTACCATCACCAGTGACACCGCCAACAATATTACTACTGGAATCAAGAAAAACCACAACTCTATACTTTTCAAATAGTTACGGATCTATAGAAGTTACTAAGCAACATGTTCTAGTGAGGCTGAAAATGGTGACCCTACCAATTCATGTATTGAAAATATAAGTTCTTCCAACACTAAAAAATTTCCCAAACAAAGGCTACATCTCTATCAAGTAAGAAATCTCATTTTCAACCATGTGTGTTGTGAAATGAAGTTAAAAAGTGATGGGGCTTCGTGAGATGGGAAACTCCTAATATAAGTAAACTTCGTGTTTAATTAGGTCAACAAAGAGTAATTTAGAGTTGTTTGTCTTATATACATTAGAAAAAAATACACCCCACATAGATCCACTTGTACTATCTACATTTATATTAATAATATATATTGGCATGGTAAAAGTTAAAGAATAATAAAGAAACCTGACACCGTACATTGATGAAGAAAAGGGAAGGCACTTGGAGCATTTTCTTCATTGTTTTTGGAACTTGTTGCAAGTAGCAAGAAAATATAATTCCTGTGAAAATGTCTCTAAAGTAAGGTTATACATAAACATAAAATAAATTTAATAGTATAATTCAACAAATATGAACATAAAATAAAAATAATGTGGGGCTTCTTTTTATAAATTTTCATTTTTTTCATATATCATGTATTTGATTATTTATGAGGAACAAAAAAAATGACTACAAATGTAATTGTTTTTTTTCTAACCTTGACATATAATCTTGAAAGGATAATTCTTGACATAAGGTCATGTAAAAACAAATACAAGTGACATTCCATGTAAATCTACATACATATATACAAGGAAAATGGGATACTTATTTTAGTGTTTGATTTCTACCAAAAGTTTGTGCAAATAACACATATGAAAAGAAAATGAAGAAGGGAAATATAAATTATTACCTTAACTTTGTTAAACAACATCAATTCATGATAACCTGTAAACCTTATCCACTTAGTCCTCCACAATTCATTTGATTAGTCCTCCACCAATTCATTTGGAATGTGTTTAACTTTAGAGAACCAAAACACTCTTTCATAGAAAATACAAATAACTCCAAAACACTATTTCATAGCCATGTACAAATTCATTTTGTTTGTAAGGCGGCGGGCTTGTGCTCATATTAGGGTTTTACCTACCTTTTTAATATCTTATATTTTGCAGGCCCAATTGTATATCATGGGTTTCAATGGGCCCAATTTATTTTAAATTGTTTTTTATCTTAGTATCAATTTCGTATTACAAATTCAAATTTTTTCTTTTTGTAAAAATATAATTTAACAAAGTCTGCTCCATGTATTATACAAACTAATTGGGTGTTGATTTACAAACATAAGTAAACAAGCATTCCTTTAATTTATTTTGTATTGTAAATAAAAGAGATTCTATAAATTAAGTGGTAAGAATTGTAGAAAAAACTTAACTAGAAATATATTTTCTCAAAAAATTTAAATTTTATTTAGTGAAATTATATATAAATTCCCTACTGACCTCAACTAATAAACCATAAAAAATTTGAAAAACCGATCTTAAGAAAGCCATATTTAAAAAGGCCCGAAGCTTCCTGAACATATATTTTATTATAAAACTTTGCTTCTCTCCTAAAGAAAAAAACTTGGATTTACTCAAATTTGGAATTTTGAAAATATCGAAATAATTTTTTTGATAGTTTTATTTTTCATCCAATTTTTTACACTAAAATATTTTGGGATAAAATTCTAAATCGGAAAAAATTCTACACATCTTTAATATATTTAAAGAAAATTTAACAAATGTACATTATTTTTCGAAGAAATGAAAAGTAATAAAATTAAGTTTTTTACATATATCTAATTCGGAGGGTGTAATTTGCGCCATTCTTGGGCCTCAAAATTTTGTATAAAATCCAAATTCATTAGTTTTTTAGAAAAATTGATTAGATCCAAATTCTAAATATGTAAATTTTAAGCCACCCTTAACACTATTTAATTTCTTTATATAAATTATTAAATATTTTCTTTTAAGTTGAAATGAATTTATCTTTTTTAGTTGAAATAAATTAGTCAATTAAATTATAATTATTATGTTCCCACTGTGGCTTATAGGCTTTATTCTACCAAAATTTTATATTTGTTTGCTAATAGAACCTATAATATTCTCACTTTGTAAGTCAAGAGTTATTATTATTATTTAAGCAAGCAAAATAACTTCTAATTGGATTTATCTTCTTGTACCTAGATAATCCATCAAGAAACTAACAATTCATATTTTCAATAGAATTAGTCAGACCAAAATTCAAGATTTGTTCCAGTAAAACCAAGTCCTAACAACACTTTAAATACTCATTTAAATTTGATAAAATTTATATAAAAATAAGTCAACAAAAAACATGCAAATCAATGCAAGAAGCAGTGTTTAAGATATAGTAAGTCTACTATAGACCACCGCACATGAAGCATGTTTTTTTCATAGTATTTAGCATCAAATGATTTAGAAATAATAGTTGCTGCCATCACTAATGAGGAATTCAGAGGATGGAATCATTGGCATGTTGTTCTCCAAGTATGCAGAAGGAGCAGCAACCCCACTTCCAAGTTGTACCAAGTAACCAACATCCTTAAGAATCATCTCCATACCAGTAAGACAGCCTATCACTTGCAACTACAAAAAACACCGGTAAGTTTATAGTAGAATATTTATAAATATTTCATTGTTTTTCGAAATGGTTAGTAAGAGGTAAATAGAGAGAAATATTTATAACTTGTCAAAAGGAAGTAGGATACAAGGTTATGGCTCATATTATGAATTTGACATAGTTTTGTTAAGGCTTCTCAAAGAGAATTGAGGAACTAACATATTTTACTATTAATCTTGTCTTTGGTCAATATGTATATGCAACAAAATCTATAACATTGAATATAAGAAATGACAATATACCTCATTTAGATTTCTCACATGATCTATCCTCGAATCCTTTCATGCTACTTTATTAAGTCCAAGCCATAAGATCCAGTTGTATCATTCTATGCCCTTCTAATAACTTCTCAACTATCAATGTAAGCAGGTACCATAACCGCAGTAACAATATGACTAATATGACTAAACTGTTCATCTTTCTATTTTTCAGCCCCAAGCCTCCACAACAAACTGTGATATGAACATATAGTCACACAATAAAAAAATTAAAAAGATGAGCACAGAATAATCCGATTCTTAAAATTATGTAAGCAATTATGATGAAATAAAAATCGACTACAATTAAAATCATTGCACTTGTAATGCTTAAATCATCTATAAATTGAACTGGTTTGTAATATTTACATTGTATCTACAAATAATGGTTTCAACATGTTTCTACTTTCTATGCATCTCACAAAGAATACATAATCAAACAAAAAATATTTTCAGTGTTTTGCTTAAGCTGCATATAAGAATAAAGCATTGAACTTGTTGTTTTTGCAAGGGGAGTGTGCCTTGCTATCACGTTATCTCTCTTCCTCAATATTAGATCAAGTGATGCCTGAGACCAGATAAAAGTTGAATGGAACGAGTACAAAATCTCGTGTTCAATTTGTTTCACCTTTTTGGCTCTCATTACATAAGCAACTCATGACTTTTTTTTATATATAAAAATAATATATAAGACTCTGTGTTAGGAAGGGTTAGGAGGGTCAGATATATTTCAACATATAAAGTGAATTCAATAATTATTGTAGTTTGCTGAATCAAGAATATAAGATCACATTTTCTGTAATACAACTTATGTATTATAGCCACTATCAGATATTGTCGCTTATGAATTTTTGCACATAAAATTAATAAAACGTTATGTTAAATCTTAAAAATATATAAAAACACTTTCCAAGATAATCAAAAATTAATAACTTTCCGTTCTTTGAGAACAACTTTGTCATCAATATCACCAACACCAAGAAAATGCTTGATATACCATGATCATCATTCTTTGAGAACAATATCACCAACACCAAAAAATGCTTGATGTACCAATGCATCATCATTCTTTGGAGCAGACCTTGACCCTTAATGATATATAATGATATGGCTACATGGTAAGGTTTTCTCCAAAAACTTTATCAAAATATCCACAATTTATTTAAGTTCCTCCTTAAGAGAATGGTAATGTGTGATATGATAGCTGAGTAATGGTATTTGATTTCTTAAACCTTAAATCTAATAAATATGGTTAACAATATGGAAATTAAAATTAATTAAATTTAAATAAATAAGAAAATAGTAGAGATGATAGAAACATTACAATTTTCCTGGTATTGTGGATTATAGAGTGTTGTATACTGTATGTCTCAATACATGGAGGCTCTAATTTTTTATAATGTAGTACTTTGCAATGGAGAAATTTGATCAAAATTAAAGAGTGGTTATTAATTAGAGAGACACATTGTGTTCAATTTAGTTTTACTTACACATATTTCTCAACAAATCAATTCTATGTTAAAATCCTTTTTATCCATATAATTAACAAATTGAGTTCTAGTGGGGGATACTTGAATCTGGTACATGGTAAAAGGAGAAAATAAAGTGTACCAAAGTTTTTAAGTTGTAAAGAGAACTTTAATCGTTATATCAATAAATATCCATTCCAACCTATCTTATGCCTTAAAATATCAATTCTTAACCTAGCCAGGCCCTTTTTTCCCTTGTGACTTCAAATCATTGTATTATGAGCTAATAGCCTCCCTTCATTAAAAACACTCTGTTTGTTAGACACTGTCTAGATTAAACATAGTTTAAACTTATTCACCACCACCTTCGACGGTATGCGCATCACAACATTATAAAAATAGATAGGTCGAAGATCTTCCATATGTTTCAGTTGTTTAACCTTAGGAATAAGACATACAAGCCTACGATTTAGTTCCCTTGGCCCATGTCGTGTATCAAAGAAAATCTGACAAAATAGAACAACATATCTTTTAAAAATATTTCAATACGTATGAAAAATGCCGGGTTCGACCCATGTGGATCTAGTGAGTTGTATTGATGCATGAACAAGACTACATTCTTAACTTCCTCCTCCCTAATAGGTACTATGACGTACTGATTGTGAAATAATAATTAAAAAAAGTTTGCAAAAAGGGTAAAATTTGACACGACCTTAATCGAATAACCATATATCAAACAAAACGGTAAAATTGACAGAAATTTAAACAACTTACCCGAGCAGAAACAAAACCATGTAAAGCCATAGGAAAAAACATATGTGTGTGTACTATCCAACTAAATCATAGTGGAAGACATATAGATATGGAGGCCATAACAAGGAATATCACATATGCATGTCCCATAATTACAATATACCTGTTTATCTTGTCGTGGTTTCGATATTTTTGTTTATAACTATGAGCCAAAGCCAAAGCGACCAAATCGAAATGTTCCTCCAGACTCTGATATTTTACTTTGAGCAGAAGATGCTTTTTTGATGAGTCGATTTGATCCATGTTTGTGGAGAACCACCCTGCAAAGAGAAAGTCAGGTACCGAGATTTGTAAATAACAATCTGAGAATCTCAGATTGAAATTTAATTTAATTGCTTATCACCAAATGATAAGGAGTTGATAAAAAAGAGCACAAAATATTTTACCTATCCAAGGGAATCCATGTTATAAAAGATGGCAACCTTTCCACTTTTGCTAACTTGATACATTTCCCTGTAGTAGGTAGCAAGGTCATAGTTGCAGATCAATGTCCTCCACCAACTATAGATGTCATTTTCTTCGTTATTTGTATTAATAACATATCGCCTCTCCGTCCTTGAACTATTCTTGTTATCGACACTTGTTGTATCTCTTCTTTCAAGACATTTGTTCTCACTTCCCGTAGCTCGGGTCATCTTCTCACAATTTTCTTTTATCTTTTTCTAAAATGAAAACAGTAAAAAAAATTATAAGATGTGAATTATAATAACACTTGCTTAATTGATTCTTAATAAACAATTATACAAATACCTTTATATGACCTAGGCGATTGGACACAAGTTTTTTATTTAACGAGTCAATATATAATAAAACATCTGAAATTTCTTCTTTGTAGTACTTCATTCTATAAAGATTAACAAACTATTAGAACATGGAACAAACAAAAAGTCCAAAAAACAAATTCTACTTTTACAACGACAAGTGATACCTTACAATTTCATACAACTGTCATTCCAAACAAATCCCATTACAACTCAGAACTGATAATAAGACACGATTGACACATAAATATAATTTAATAAAAAAACCCCTAATTAACAAATAGTGTAACATCCATAAAAGATCCCAAACACAAAAAACATAGAAACATGAAAGCGGAGGTAAATTAAACAATAATTAACAATAATCAACCAAATTTAATCTTCTCCTAAATTAAATTTAGTGAATTGAAAGAACTTTAGGAAAGATGATTTGGGGAAAAAAATACATTCCGTTCAAGGTTTAATCTTTTCCGAGATTTAATCTTCTTGGAGCTTTAGTCTTTACAAAGATTTAATATTCAGTGTTTGAGAGAAATATTTCAGCAAAGATTTAATCTTTCGTCGCAGTGGAGATTGTTTGACAGTCTGTGTTTTTTTTGTTTATTTAATAGACAGCCGGGAAAATAATTTCAGCAAGCCCGCTCACAAGTTTTGAACAAGACAGCCTAGCTTTTCGGCCCAAATCTCTGATCTACTGTAACGATTATATAATGTATTGCAATAACATGTATTTGTAACGACCTCGAAATTTTGTTGATTCAGTTGCAATGTTTTTAAAATCCCTTGCAATAGACATGAAATCACCTTTCACCAGCAACGTTTTTTGGATGGTTTTAAAAATATGGTTGCGAAAGCAATTCTATGGTATAGTGAACTAAACCTTGTATAACCATTATTCATCTAATACCTGATACTCCTACAGGCTGGAAGTTATTCCTCATACATACCCTGATATACTCTGGTGATATTTATGAATTAGTTTATGCCCCGAAATAAATGTTTTATCAATTTTAATTATGATTCTGTTTTATTGAATTACAATATTTATCATGTTGAATTGTTATAGAATTGGATAGGTTTCTAAATATGGCACAGATTCGTGGTCAGACCAGATTGGTGGTCATATTAGGCCAATGTGTGCCTTGGATCCAGTATAGAGAACAGAGATGTGTGCCTTAATCCGGTTAGTGTGTCACTGATCAGCAGCCTAACCTTGGTTTTAAACTTAAAAATGAATATCCAATTCTAATAATTGCTTAACAAGGAACTAGATTCCTATGAATCATTTCAATTGATCATTGTTAACACCCGGTTATTATTATTATAACTTCCTGAGCTAGTTAGCTAACCCTTGTGAATCTGTTTAAGTCATTCTAGTTAAAATAGAAATTATTGGTAACGAGGATCCCCAGTCCAGTATGCGATCTAGGATTCCCGGTTGAGTTGGATCGAGCTAGTTTGAGTTATGCAAGTTTGTAAGAATAATTTCATTTTCATTTGTAAGTTAAACTAGTTGGGATTTGGTATGACGTAATAAAAGTCAAGGTTGTGGTTGGTTTCTCATACTTTAACCTATTGTGATCCGTGGTTGCGTAAATAAGGGTAATTGCATATAATATTTCATATACAGGTTTATAATATGTGTGTTGTGAACCCCAAACTTCTGATTCGGGTTTGGAGGGCGTCACAACCACCCTCTCTGAAGCTAAATCAACTACTAATATTACCTAATATACCAGTACTACCACTAAAATTACCAACAATGCTACCATAAATTGCCACTACTAAGACTAACCAATATAACATCAATGCTACCACCTGTAATATCATAATTAAACTGGCCATAAATGGAACTACTTAAGCTAGCACGAACTTCAACACCAACACTAATAATACCACCACTAAGCTACCAATACGAAACTAAGCTACCACCAATGCCACCACCAATGCCACTACTAAGACTAACCAATATAACATCAATGCTACCACCTGTAATACTATAATTAAACTTGCCATAAATGGAACTGCTTAAGCTAGCACGAACTTCAACACCAACACACAATAATACCACCACCAATTCTCCTGCAAAGATTACCGCTTTCAATGCCACCAATTGCACTAATAAGAGCACCAAGACCAATGGCACCATCAATGCCAGCAAATCCACTACTAATATTATCGTTTCTGGTACCACCAATGTAACCACTAAAGATGCTAGTCATGCTGCCACCAATCCCACTATTAAAACTACCCAATATACCACCAATGATACTACCACTTATGCCATTATTAAATTTACCACCAATGATACTCCTTAAGTTAGCACGAACTTTACCACCAACAATCCCACCACCAATTCCACTCCTAAGATTACGACTACTAGTGCCACCAATTGGACTAGTAAAATTACCACCATCAGTGACACCGCCAACAATATTACTACTGGATTAAAGAATAATCATAACTCTATACTTTTCAAATAGTTACAGATCTATAGAAGTTACTAAGCAACGGGTTCTAGTGAGGCTGAAAATGGTGACCCTACCAATTCATGTATTGAAAATATAAGTTCTTCCAACACTAAAAAATTTCCCAAACAAAGGCTACATCTCTATCAAGTAAGAAATCTCATTTTCAACCATGTGTTATGAAATGAAGTTAAAAAGTGATGGGGCTTCGTGAGATGGGAAACTCCTAATATAAGTAAACTTCGTGTTTTATTAGGTCAATAAAGAGTAATTTAGAGTTGTTTGTCTTATATACATTAGAAAAAAATACACCCCACATAGATCCACTTGTACTATCTGCATTTATATTAATAATATATTTGGCATGGTAAAAGTTAAAGAATAATAAATAAACCTGACACCGTACATTGATGAAGAGAAAGGGAAGGCACTTGGAGCATTTTCTTCATTGTTTTTGGAACTTGTTGCAAGTAGCAAGAAAAATATAAAAATGTCTCTAAAGTAAGGTCATACATAAACATAAAATAAATTTAATAGTATAATTCAACAAATATGAACATAAAATATAAATAATTCGTGGGCTTCTTTTCTATAAATTTTCATTTTTTTCATATATCATGTATTTGATTATTTATGAGGAACAAAAAAATTACGACAAATGTAACTGTTTTTTTCTAACCTTGACATATAATCTTGAAAGGATAATTCTTGACATAGAGGTCATGTAAAAACAAATACAAGTGACTGTAAATCTACATACATATACAAGGAAAATGGGATACTTATTTTAGTGTTTGATTTCTACCAAAAGTTTGTGCAAATAACACATATGAAAAGAAAATGAAGAAATAGGGAAATATAAATTATTACCTTAACTTTGTTAAACAACATCAATTCATGATAACCTGTAAACCTTATCCACTTAGTCCTCCACCAATTCATTTGATTAGTCGTCGGCCAATTCATTTGGAGATGTGTTTAACTTTAGAGAACCAAAACACTCTTTCATAGAAAATACAAATAACTCCAAAACACTATTTCATGGCCATGTACAAATTCATTTTGTTTGTAAGGCGGCGGGCTTGTGCTGATATTAGGGTTTTACCTACCTTTTTAATATCCTATATTTTGCAGGCCCAATTGTATATCATGGGTTTGAATGGGCCCAATTTATTTTAAATTGTTTTTTATCTTAGTATCAATTTCTTATTACAAATTAAAATTTTTTCTTTTTGTAAAAATATAATTTAACAAAGTCTCTCCATGTATTATACAAACTAATTGGGTGTTGATTTACAAACATAAGTAAACAAGCATTCCTTTAATTTATTTTGTTTTGTAAATAAATGAGATTCTATAAATTAAGTGGTAAGAATTGTAGAAAAAACTTAACTAGAAATGATATTTTCTCAAAAAATTTAAATTTTATTTAGTGAAATTATATATAAATTCCCTACTGACCTCAACTAATAAACCATAAAAATTTGAAAAACTCTGATTCTTAAGAAAGTCATATTTAAAAAGGCCCGAAGCTGCATGAACATATATTTTATTATAAAATTTGCTTCTCTCCTAAAGAACAAAAACTTGGATTTACTCAAATTTGGAATTTTGAAAATATCGAAATAATTTTTTTGATAGTTTTATTTTTCATCCAATTTTTTACACTAAAATATTTTGGGATAAAATTTTAAATCGGAAAAATTCTACACATCTTTAATATATTTAAAGAAAATTTAACAAATGTACATTATTTTTCGAAGAAATGAAAAGTAATAAAATTAAGTTTTTTACATATATCTAATTCGGATGGGTGTAATTTGCGCCATTCTTGGGCCTCAAAATTTTGTATAAAATCCAAATTCATTAGTTTTTTAGAAAAATTGATTAGATCCAAATTCTAAATATGTAAATTAAGCCACCCTTAACACTATTTAATTTATCTTTATATAAATTATTAAATATTTATCTTTTAAGTTGAAATGAATATTTATCTTTTTTAGTTGAAATAAATTAGTCAATTAAATTATAATTATTATGTTCCCACTGTGGCTTATAGGCTTTCTATTCTACCAAAATTTTATATTTGTTTGCTAATAGAACCTATAATATTTCTCACTTTGTAAGTCAAGAGTTATTATTATTATTTAAGCAAGCAAAATAACTTCTAATTGGATTTATCTTCTTGTACCTAGATAATCCATCAAGAAACTAACAATTCATATTTTCAATAGAATTAGTCAGACCAAAATTCAAGATTTGTTCCAGTAAAACCAAGTCCTAACAACACTTTAAATACTCATTTAAATTTGATAAAATTTATATAAAAATAAGTCAACAAAGAAACATGCAAATCAATGCAAGAAGCAGTGTTTAAGATATAGTAAGTCTACTATAGACCACCGCACATGAAGCATGTTTTTTTCATAGTATTTAGCATCAAATGATTTAGAAATAATAGTTGCTGCCATCACTAATGAGGATTCAGAGGATGGAATCATTGGCATGTTGTTCTCCAAGTATGCAGAAGGAGCAGCAACCCCACTTCCAAGTTGTACCAAGTAACCACATCCTTAAGATCATCTCCATACCAGTAAGACAGCCTATCACTTGCAACTACAAAAACACCGGTAAGTTTTATAGAATATTTAAATATTTCATTGTTTTTCGAAATGGTTAGTAAGAGGTAAATAGAGAGAAAATATTTATAACTTGTCAAAAGTAGGATACAAGGTTATGGCTCATATTATGAATTTGACATAGTTTTGTTAAGGCTTCTCAAAGAGAATTGAGGAACTAACATATTTTACTATTAATCTTGTCTTTGGTCAATATGTATATGCAACAAAATCTATAACATTGAATATAAGAAATGACAATATACCTCATTTAGATTTCTCACATGATCTATCCTCGAATCCTTTCATGCTACTTTATTAAGTCCAAGCCATAAGATCCAGTTGTATCATTCTATGCCCTTCTAATAACTTCTCAACTATCAATGTAAGCAGGTACCATAACTACAGTAACATATGACTAATATGACTAAACTGTTCATCTATTTTTCAGCCCCAAGCCTCCACAACAAACGTGTGATATGAACATATAGTCACACAATATTTAAAATTTAAACAGAGATGAGCACAGAATAATCCGATTCTTAAAATTCTGTAAGCAATTAGATGATGAAATAAAATCGACTACAATTAAAATCATTGCACTTGTAATGCTTAAATCATCTATAAATTGAACTCGTTTGTAATATTTACATTGTATCTACAAATAATGGTTTCAACATGTTTCTACTTTCTATGCATCTCACAAAGAATACATAATCAAACAAAAATATTTTCATGTTTGCTTAAGCTGCATATAAGAATAAAGCATTGAACTTGTTGTTTTTGCAAGGGAGTGTGCCTTGCTATCACGTTATCAAGTCTTTCCTCAAATATTAGATCAAGTGATGCCTGAGACCAGATAAAAGTTGAATGGAACGAGTACAAAATCTCGTGTTCAATTTGTTTCACCTTTTTGGCTCTCATTACATAAGCAACTCATGACTTTTTTTTATATAAAATAATATATAAGACTCTGTGTTAGGAGGGTTAGGAGGGTCAGATATATTTCAACATATAAAGTGAATTCAATAATTATTGTAGTTTGTTAGAATCAAGAATATATCACATTTTGTGTAATACAACTTATGTATTATAGCCACTATCAGATATTGTCGCTTAAATAATCATCATAAACATATTTATGTTTGCAAAATAAATTGAACAAATTAAATACTTAATCTTCAATTATAAAGTAACGTATATAAATATGTAAATGTCAAGATTAATGAATATTGATATGTCTTTTCTAAAAAAATACAAAACATTAATAAATGAATAAGAAAATATGTAATACACTGAATATGAAAAAAAATATTTTATCTTTATCCCCTCCCAACAACACCTAGTATTTTACAAAAAATATAAGTTTAAACAATTCAATAAAACAATGAACATTATCGAGGATCCAATTTAAAGTCCAATTATATAAGAACTAAATCCACTAATTATTATTGAATCAATATTTGTAAATAAGGTACTTAATATTGATAAATGATATAAAATACATTATATTTAGTGTTAAATATAAACCATAAAAGATTTGAAAAACTGGTCTGATTGGATCTTAAGAAAGTCATATTTAAAAAGGCCCGAAGCTGTCTCAACATATTTTATTATAAAATTTTGCTTCTCTCCTAAAGAGAAAAAACTTGGATTAACTCAAATTCGAAATTTTAAAATTATCGAAATAATTTTTTTGATAGTTTTATTTTTCATCCAATTTTTTACACTAAAATATTTTGGGATAAAATTTTAAATCGGATAAAATTCTACACATCTTTAATATATTTAAAGAAATTTAACAAATGTACATTATTTTTAGAAGAAACGAAAAGTAATAAAATTAAGTTTTTTACATATCTAATTCCGTGACGTAATTTGCGCCATTCTTGGGCCTCAAAATTTTGTATAAAATCCAGATTCATTATTTTTTTAGAAAAATTGATTTGATAAAATTCTAAATATTTAAATTAATTACGCCACCCTTAACACTATTTAATTTATCTTTATATTTGATATGTCTTTTCTAAAAAAATACACAACATTAATAAATGAATAAGAAAATATGTTATATACTGAATATGAAAAAAAATTATTTTATCTTTATCGCCTCCCCAACACCTAGTATTTTACAAAAATATAAATTTAAACAATTCAATAAAAATAATGAACAATTATCGAGGATCCAATTTAAAGTCCAATTATATAACAACTAAAACGACTAATTATTATTGAATCAATATTTGTAAATAAGGTACTTAATATTGATAAATGATATATAAAACACGTTTATTTAGTGTTAATATAAACCATAAAAATTTTGAAAAACTCGTCTGATTCGATCTTAAGAAAGTCATATTTAAAAGGCCCGAAGCTGCATGAACATATATTTTATTATAAAAATTTGCTTCTCTCCTAAAGAGAAAAAACTTGGATTTACTCAAATTCGGAATTTTAAAAATATCGAAATAATTTTTTTGATAGTTTTATTTTTCATCCAATTTTTTACACTAAAATTTTGGGGATAAATTCTAAATCGGAAAAAATTCTACACATCTTTAATATATTTAAAGAAAATTTAACAAATGTACATTATTTTTCGAAGAAATGAAAAGTAATAAAATTAAGTTTTTTTACATATATCTAATTCGGACGTGCTGTAATTTGCGCCATTCTTGGGCCTCAAAATTTTGTATAAAATTCAAATTCATTAATTTTTTAGAAAAATTGATTTGATCCAAATTCTAAATATGTAAATTAATTAAGCCACCCTTAACACTATTTAATTATCTTTATTTAAATTATTAAATATTTATCTTTTAAGTTGAAATGAACATTTATCATTTTTAGTTGAAATAAATTAGTCAATTTAATTATAATTATTATGTTCCCACTGTGGCTTATTGGCTTTGTATTCTACCAAAATTTTATTTTTGTTTGCTAATAGAACCTATAATATTTCTCACTTTGTAAGTAAAGAGTTATTATTGGTATTTAAGCAAGCAAAATAACTTCTAATTGCATTTATCTTCTTGTACCTAGATTTTTTTTTTGACAAATGCAGAAAGTTCTCATTAAATTGAATATAGTACAGTCGGACAAACCCCCAATGTCGATACAACCAGTGATAAAACAAATAAGATACTAAAAACTATTAGATGATTTGTTTGCTGATCGTTTAACACATAGAATTTAAAAATTCTTGAAATTAAAAATGAAATCAAACATCCAAGCGATCCAAATTGTAGCAGACCATATTACATAAAAACTATGGTTAGCCCAGTGTTCAGACACCAATCGCATAAAATGAGATTGAAAGCGGCACCCCAGCTATCTACATGCCGGACACGAGCTATAGACATGCCGAAGGCACCCCAGCTATCTACATGCAGGATACCAGCTATAGACATGCCGAAAGTATAAACCCATGAAAGACCAATCTTTAGTTGTGAAAGGTGAGCTCTTGCAATAATCACCACCGTCCCAAATCCAATGCAGGCTTTGCAGATCACCAAAAATATCAATAAATTTGTCCTCAACACATCTATCACCAGATAAACCCAACCCTAAATAAAAACATAACAAACACTCCAAAGGAGAGACAAACACACACTCCTAAAGGAGAGACACACAAACACCCAAAAAATTGGATTTATTGAAAGGAAATAAACGAAAACAGAAATAAGGGGTTGGGGCTTTCCACCGGAGAAAACCAGTGGAAGCCCTCGATTTACTTGAAATAGACAAACCCTATAAGAGGATGAAAGAAGAGAGGCCGCTGAGAGTTTTAATAATGCTACTTAATCCAAAATCTCTTGTAATGAGTTTTTTTAATAATGCTACTTAATCCAAAATCTGTACCAAAATAGTTATAAAATGACTTGACTGTACAAGTGTTGAAATTTAGTTGGTTCTTCTTGTACCTAAATAATCCATAAAGAAACTTACAATTCATGTTTTTAATAGAATTAGTCAGACCAAAATTCAAGACTTGTTCCACTAAAACCAAGTCCTAACAACACTTTAAATACTCATTTAAATTTATAAAATTTACATAAAAATAAGTCAACAAAGAAACATGCAAATCAATCCAAGAAGCAGTATTTAAGATATAGTAAGTCTACTGTAGACCACCGCACATGAAGCATGTTTTTTACATATTATTTAGCATAAAATGATTTAGAATAGTAATAGTTGCTGCAATCACTAATGGGGTATCTAGAGAGGAATTATGGCATGTTTTCTCCATGTTTGCAGAAGCAGCAACCCCACTTCCAAGTTGTACCAAGTAACCAACCTTAAGATCATCTCCATACCAGTAAGACACCCTATCACTTGCAACTACAAAAAACACCCGTATGTTATAGTAGAATATTTATAAATATTCATTGTTTTTAGAAATGGTAGTAAGAGGTAAATAGAGAGAAAATATTTATAACTTGTCTCCTTTATGACTGATTGTGGGTCTTAGCAAAAGGAAGTAGGATACAAGGTTATGGCTCATATTATGAATTTGACAAATTTTGTTAAAGTTTCTCCAAGAGAATTGAGGAACTACCATATTTTACTATTAGTCTTGTCTCTGGGTCAATA
>NW_027420148.1:0-9513 GCF_009905375.1 Apium graveolens
AGGATGAATAGACTTTATCACACAGCTTGGCTTTCTTGAAGATCCTGTGAAGTGGCCACTGAATCTCCCTTCCTCCTTTGTACTTGAACACCAACCTTTCAGGTAGGTTTCTGTATGCATCAATTGCCCTTACTTCATCCAGTTCATCCAGATAAAGGTTTAGATCTGAAATTCTTTGATGTCACACAAGTACAAGTAGTCTCCCCTGTTGACCTTGGGTTGAGCTTTAACTACTGACTTGGATTTGAGAGGTGACAGCTTCACTTTCTTGACTGCCCTTGATTTGTCCTTTTGGCTTGTAAGGATTGGTAAGTTGAAGTCAGGAATTGGTATTTATCCCACTCTATTGGCTCATCCTTTGGCACAATAGGTTCCATGTATGTTCCTGTAGGGGTCCACCACCCTTATGTCTTCAAATACCACAGAGGGCTTTGATGCTTGAGTTTAGCTTGAGTGGATTCCTTAGGAAATTGATCTTCCAATTCCTTGTCAACAACATCCAGTTTCCTTTTTGTTCTTCTAGCCAATTCTTTCTTTCTTGGGGATTTCTTCTGTTCTTCAATCTTCTTCTTTGATTCCAGCTTCAGATGGTTGAGAGGGAATTTGTTGAGAAGAATTCACAGCCTGTAGCTTGGCCAAGATAGCAACTGTTCTTTCTTTTGTTTAGACTTCTTTGCATCTAGAGCAGCTTGCCTCTTTTGCTTTAATCTGGCTTTTTCTTCTTTCTTTGCTTGAGCAAATTGTGGATGTCCAGCTACCACACAAATTTCCTTTCCATTTCTGAATATCTTAGCAATTCTCCTTTTTGAAGCTGAATCAGCTGGATCTTTATAGAAGACAATAGATCTTGACAGAAGCTTCTTTTCATCAGGCTTGGGTGTCTCATACACAGTGTCCATAGGGTTCTTCAAGATGACTTTGGATAATTTGCCCTTGGTTTAAGAATTATTTCAGCCTTTAGACTTGATGCAGGAAGATTGTCCTTTTCCAGATAGTTCATGCTCATCTCATTCACACTGATTGGCTTGACATGAGAGTGATGGATGGCTGACTGAACTGGCTCCTTGACTAGTTCAAACTTTTTCTGTATCTCCTCATCAATCTTTTTCCAGTTGATCAAACTCAACTTTCCTTTTCAGCAACTTTCAAATTTGTGCTGCTGCTTTAATTAGATCTATACCATCTGCAACTGTGGCTTGGATGTAATTGAAGGTACAATTACTTTGCTGATTTGTACTTGAAGTTTCTCCCCCTCAGTTGGTCCTTTCTCCCCCTTACTTGATTCTCTCTCCCCCTTTTTGTTATCATCAAGTTGAGGAGTTAGGCCTTGTGCTTTAGCCAGTTGCATGAGAAGATTTGTCTGAGTCTGTTGATTTTGAAGAAGGATAGCCACTGAATTCTCAATAACTTGAACTCTGTTTCCAGCTTGGCTAGCTTCTTTTCAGAATCTGATTCTCTCCTCAATCTTAGTAATAGATCTTGCATGGTACCATATGGCATTACTGAATCCAGCTTCTCAGAATTGTATGTCTTCAAGTCAGCTATATCTCTTTTTAGTTCATCCACACTGATATTCTGTCTTAAGTGCTGGATCTTCATGAGATGTAGAGAGTCTAGGTGAGCTTGAAGAATAGCCTTGGTACCAGCATCTGAAGTTTCCTGAAGGGCCTTTGAATAGCCATCTTGCTTGACCAAAGACACCTCAAATTGTCCTGGTGTAATTCCTTTGCCATGCCCATCAGGTAAATTAAAAGAACTTGGGCCTTCATCTCCCCCTAAGTTCATGCTTCCATCCAAAGAACAGAGTCATCATCATTAGAATTTACTCCAAATTCTTCAGATGGCTCACCAGCTTGAGAAGGCATCCTATTGACAGCAGCTTTATCTCTTTGAAGAGATTCTGGTGTGTACTAAATTCAAAGTCTGTCTGCCTCCACATTGCCCTGAGCAGCCAACAATTGATAGGCTGACACAGGATGAGTAAAAGTGTCAGCATCCAAGGAAATGTTATCAATTTCAGCTTTGTAATGTTGCTGAAATTGTCTTCCTTTTCAGCATCATCCACAATCATTGACTCACTAGCAATGGCTGGATCCATCCTTATTTCTCCTGTACCTGCCTTTCTCTCATATCTCTCTTTTGTTGCATCAGGGTCTCACCCTGGCTCCCCACCCTCACACCCTCACCTTCACCTACTAAGGTGGGACTCCTCTCACTCACTTTTGCCAATCCTGAATAAATGGATTGCTGAGATTCACTCTTTTCCTCTCCTTTTGCCTGGGAGCAACCCAGCCTCTCACTCAATGCACTCTCCTCTCTCAGTCCTAAGAGTGATGTATTACCACTAAATCTTCTGCACTAGAAATATTGAAGTTTGAAGTTGTGCAGAGACACTCGACGGATAAGTGATATCCATCGGGTGAGTGGTAAAGCTATCCGACGGATAACTGCTGTTAAGCTTATCCGTCGGGATACAATCACTACTCGACGGATGAGCAATATCCATCGAGAGAGTAGAAATGAATGAGGTGGGAAGAGAAACTATTGTTGACTCTGTGTTGATTGAAGTTATTTGAGGCACAGATGTCACAATAGTATCTGAAAGAATTGGCAAGTGAGCCAACAAATCATCTAAAAGATGATGCTCACTTGCACTAGATTTTGGCTTCCCCAACAGAGTTAAAGAAGGGGAATCAGGAATTGAAGTGTTTATCATATCCACTTCCAGAGTTTGTTGGTGAGTATGGTGTTTCAGAGGCTTCTATATAAGAGATTTTGGCTGTGACTCCACATTTATTGGAGCCACATCAATCTGAATTTGAGAAGTGCAGGGACTGTGTCTTTAGCACCAGTTTGCACTGTGTGTGTGCCCTGTGCATCCCCAGTTGTTTTGGATTTCTTCTTTCTTGTGTAAGTTTGGGGTGAGCTTGTGTCCCTAACCCTTTTGGCCTGTGCTCTTGGCTGAGAGCTTTGTTCAATAGCCACATCCTTTTGGGAGGATGCTAGAAGTGAGCTTTTGTCCTTTTTAAGCACTGCAGTTTGTTGGGAAACTGCAGTGTGGCTAGGCTGGGATTCACTCAACTCTCCAACCTTATCCTTGGGGTTTCTTTGATGTTCACCCCTTCCCTCACCTAACTGACCCTCCTTCACACTCCCCTCTTTGGCTTTGGTAGATTTTTCAACTGGTACCTTTTGAGAGATACCAGAGGGGGTTTTCTTTGATTGGATTTAGAAATTACAGTTTTTTTGGCAGCTTTGGTAGGCAACTGTTTGGTCATTGTCACAGTTGCCATAGCTACTCCTGAACTCAAAGAAATTGAGGAGATTGGAATAGTTGAGGGTATGGATGAACTTACCTCACTTACCTGAGGTGTCTGCATTACAGGAAGTATAACATTGGCACATCCCTATGATGGTTGGCTCTGTTCAAATCTGCAATGATTCTTCTCTCTTGAACCCAACAAGCTAATTTGTTGTTTGGGTTCTCAAGTACAATCTCTTGACAAAGATGGTTAGCCAATATCATAAAAATCTAGCATAATATACATTCTTTCCCTTTTGGCTAACTCACCTAGTTTAAAACCTAACTCATACAACAAGGTCACTGAAATTGTAAAATTTATCTGTAACTAGCATGTATAGCATGTTAAGCATGGAAATGTTCACAGAATCAAAATTACTGATTTTTCCAGAAAAACTTTAGTCACAACATCACATGAAACTCCATTCCTTCCTAAGACCTAATCTTCTAATTCACTTAGCTTATAGTAGGAAGTGCATAATGCATGGAATTAAGCATATTGATAATATCAGTGTCAGTGTGTGGTGAAGTTACATTATCATCAGGAATTTGAAACATGCTTTTATCACATCACTATTGATACAGAACTCATTACCTTTGATAGTTAGAGTGATGGTTTTGTCAGTAGAGTTGTAGATTGCAGTGGTCCACATCTCTTCAACAACTTCACAAAATTGTGGGTGATTCAAGCATGGCAAACTTAACTTGCAGTTCTTCACGAAGTCCATCATCTTGTGATAGTCTTCTGATTGCTGAATACCCTTATTGACCAAAGCAGTGAAGTTGTTCTTCTCATAATGAACCCAGTCTGAGACATGATCTTTACTACAGGTGCCATTGTTAGAGAATGAAAGCTTGAAGAGAAAGAGGATATTTGCTTGAGAGAGAATGAAATAAAAGCAGTTGAATTTGAGAATGATAAAAGAAAATAATTGAATGAAATAAGCTTTTATACTTCTCAAAAACAACGGATGAAAATAATAAAGAAAAGTAAATTACCCAATAGAAATTGCCTAAAATAGCCGTTTAAAATAAACTGTAAAAATTCCACCCATTATCCGTCGTGTAATGCTTACAAACTGTAAGTATACTCGATGGATAATGTTCAGGGAATTAACGGTTAAGATTTAGACACTTCGACGGATGAGGATAAACTGTTATCCGTCGAGTTTTAAAAGATTCCAGAAAAGTAATTGATTTTTATTTGCACAAGTATATCGACGGATGACTCAACTCGATGGATAATGGTCATCCGTCGAGATGCAAATTTTGACTTAGCCAAAATTTCATCCATGACTAAAAATCAGTTAAATTTCTGGCTACTTTCAACTTGCAAAATAACTCAGATAAATTCAAGAGTAATTAAGCATACCTAACTCACTTACCAACCTAGAAAAGGTGGATTCATCCAGTGGCTTGGTAAAATATCTGCAAGTTGCTTCTCACTTGGAACAAAATGTAACTCTACAGTACCATTCATTACATGTTCCCTTATGAAATGGTACTTGATGTCTATGTGCTTTGTCCTTGAATGTTGCACTGGATTTTCAGTGATGGCAATTGCACTTGTGTTATCACAGAAAATAGGAATCCTTCAACTTGCAAACCATAGTCTAGCAATTGATTTTTCATCCATAAAATCTGTGCACAGCAACTGCCAGCAGCAATATATTCAGCTTCAGCTGTAGAAGTAGAAACTGAATTTTGCTTTTTACTGAACCAGGACACAAGCTTTTCTCCTAAAATTGACAGTTCCTGTTGTGCTTTTCTATCAATTCTGCAACCTGCATAATCTGCATCTGAATAACCAGTTAGATCAAAACCAGAATCTCTAGGATACCAAATGCCAAGTTTTGGTGTTCCCTTGAGATATCTGAAAATTCTCTTAATAGCTATCAAGTGAGACTCTCTAGGATCAGCCTGAAATCTAGCACATAAACATGTAGCAAACATTATATCTGGCCTACTAGCTGTTAAGTACAGAAGTGAGCCAACCATGCCTCTATAGCTTGAAATATCCACAGACTTTTCAGTAGTGTTTAGTTCAAGCTTAGTTGCAGTGGCCATGGGAGTTTTTGCAGATGTGCAATCCATTAGATCAAACTTCTTTAAAAGATCAAAAATATATTTAGTTTGACTAATGAATATTCCATCACTAACTTGCTTAACTTGTAAACCAAGAAAGTAAGTTAGTTCTCCCATCATACTCATTTCATACTTACTTTGCATCAGTTTGGCAAACTTTTTACAAAGTTTCTCATCTGTAGAGCCAAAAATAATCATCTACATAAATTTGAACAAGTATGCTAGAGCCATTAACATTTCTGAAAAATAAAGTTTTATCTACAGTACCTCTTGTGAAGTGATTTTCCAAAAGGAACTTTGATAAAGTGTCATACCAGGCTCTAGGTGCTTGCTTCAGTCCATAAAGTGCTTTCAGTAGATAATAGACATACTCTGGAAAATTTGGATCTTCAAAGCCAGGAGGTTGACTAACATACACTTCTTCCTCCAAATCTCCATTCAGAAAGGCACTTTTGACATCCATTTGATAGACCTTGAAATTGGCATGGGCTGCATAGGCTAAGAAGATTCTGATGGCTTCAAGTCTTGCAACAGGAGCAAATGTTTCATCAAAATCTATTCCTTCTTGCTGGCAATAGCCTTTAGCAACCAATCTGCTTTGTTCCTTACTACTATGCCATTTTCATCCATCTTGTTTCTGAATACCCATTTGGTGTCTATTGGATTCTTTCCTTTAGGCTTGGGTACCAGCTTCCATACTTTATTCCTTTCAAATTGGTTTAGCTCCTCCTAGCTAAAATCCAATCAGGATCTAACAAGGCTTCTTCTACCTTCTTTGGTTCTTCCTTTGACAGAAAGCTGTGTATAGACATTCTTCTGAGTTGCTCTCCTGGTTTGAACTCTAGAAGAAACATCACCAATAATCAGTTCAAAGGGGTGATCTTTTGTCCATTTCCTTGGTTGAGGTAGATTAGCTCTAGATGAAGAGACCTCAATGTTGTCTTGATGTGTGATTGAGTTTTGATTGCTAGAAACTCCCCCTGAGTTTGTGGATCTTTGATTTGAGAAAGGGGTACTTTCTATGGGTGATCTCCTTGACTTCCTGCTCCTTTTGATAACCTTGACGGATGAGGCAGGTTGTCTTCCGACGGATAACACAGATTGCCTTCCGACGGATGAAGCATTATGTAACTCGACGGATGTTGAGTTTTGTGCTTCATTGGTGGTAGATTTGTCTGCATTATCCTTAGACACTGTTTCTTGATCACTCTCATCATCACTTTCATCACTGACCATCTCAACATTGTCGAATTTGAGGCTCTCATGGTAATCTCCATCTTTCAGTCCTTCAATCTTTTTATCATCAAACACAACATGTATAGATTCCAACAATGTTGGTTCTTAGATTGTAGACTCTATATGCTTTACCAACAGCATATCCAACAAAAATTCCTTCATCTGCTTTAGCATCAAACTTCCCATTTTGATCAGTTTGATTTCTCAGAATATAGCATTTACAGCCAAAGACATGAAGAAAGTTTAGAGTTGGCTTCTTGTTCTTGAACAATTGATAAGGAGTCATGCATCTTGCTTGATTAATCAGAGAGATGTTCTGAGTGTAGCATGCAGTTTTACAGCTTCAGCCCAGAAATATGTTGGTAATTTTGATTCTTCAAGCATTGTCCTTGCAGCTTCAATAAGAGATATTCTTTCTTTCCACTACTCCATTCTGTTGTGGAGTCCTTGCTGCTGAAAACTCATGCAAGATCCCATTTTCCTCACAAAATGCTCTCATGACATAGTTCTTGAACTCAGTTCCATTGTCACTCCTGATTCTTCTAACTTTGAAATCAGGATGATTGTTAACTTGCCTTATGTGATTGATGATGATTTCACTAGCCTCATCTTTAGACTTTAGGAAATATGTCCAAGAGAACTTTGAGAAATCATCTACAATTACTAGGCAAAATCTTTTCTTTGAAATTGACAATACATTGACTGGTCCAAACAAATCCATGTGAAGCAGTTGCAGAGGCTCTTCAATTGCTGAATCAAGTTTCTTCCTGAATGATGCTTTGATCTGCTTCCCTTTTTGGCAGGCATCACACAGTCCATCCTTTGTAAACTCCACTAGAGGAATGCCTCTACTAGTCTTTCTTTACCAGCTCATTCATGGTCTTGAAGTTTAAATGGGATAGCTTCTTGTGCCATAGCCAACTTTCATCTTGACTTGCTTTACTGAGAAGACAAGTTACAGATTCTGCTTTAGTTGAGTTGAAGTCAGCTAGGTACACATTTCCTCTTCTCACACCAGTGAGAACCACTTTGTTGTTTTGATTGTTACAACACAGGCTTCTTTGTTGAAGGTTACTGAGTTGCCTTTATCACAAAGCTGGCTGATACTCAACAGATTGTGTTTGAGACCATCCACTAAGGCAACCTCTTCAATGATGACATTGTCCTTTGAAATCAAGCCATATCCCACAGTATAACCTTTGCTGTCATCTCCAAAAGTAACTTGGGCCAGCTCTCTCCTTAAACTCTGTGAGCAGGGTAGAATCACCAGTCATGTGTCTTGAACAACCACTATCCAAGTACCAAAGATTCTTTCTGTTTCCCTGCACACATCAAAATCAAATCAAGTTGATTTTGGTACCCAAGTTTCCTTGGGTCCTGCCTTGTTAGCTTTCTTCTTCTGTTTCTTAGGTCTTAACTCATTTGACTTAGGAATTTCAGATTCTTCCTTAGTCATTTGGGTTGGGCCTTTGAAACCATAATGCAACAGAATTATCATGCATTTGGCTAACAGGAAATGGCATGCTTGGTGCAAACATGTTATTTCAGTAAAGCATGCTAAATGGCATTTGAGGCATATTGTATGCAGCATAATATGGATTAGGTGCAAATGGCATATTAGCAAACTGTGCATTCATGTTCTGTGTAGGCATAGCATTAACAGGCATGGGAGGCATGGCATTCATGTTAGGAAATTGAGGCTGAACAGGCATGGGAGTAGGCATGGCAGATTTGCAATTAACAGACAAATGATTTACACTACCACACTTGACACAGATTTTTCTAGGAGCATATTTATCAGGTGTGTAGTTATTGTGTTTGTTAATCCCTACTTTACCATTCCTATTGTTTTTCTTTTAGTCTGTTTTTACCTCTATTTTCTCAAGTCTGTCACTTAACTGTTTGACAGTCATGTGACCAACATTAGCCTTTTTCCCTTTCTTAGCTTGACTTGACTCTCCTGAAACAAAGTTCTTGGAACAGACCCATACTTATGTCACACCCCCAACTTAAATAGCAAAATAATTATAGCTATTACATCATTTTATTGAGTACTACACAACCAAAATCCAAGATCTTACAGTTTAGGTTTGGAACAGCCCAACACTACCAACTATTACATCTGATTACAAATACCGAGTCCTCACACAACTATTATTACTTATTCTACCTGGGCTCGAACATAAGCATCCGCATCACAGGTCTTACGGGCAGTCTGCTTGAATCTAACCATGGCTGTTAGCTGTAATATCAGGGTAAGCAAGAAGTGGCCAAAGCTCAACAAGTGCTAACAACAACGCAAAGCATAAATCGAGATATACCTTTAGGAATACAATGGAATGACATAATCAATGATAATCGAGAGATAAAACTTATGTGAGTTGGCATCATTTTGCTTGCATCAAAACAAATTTTAAAACCATTCTTAATCAAAATCATTTTATACGCTACGGATTACAGCCGTGATCAGCCGCGAAGTAATCCCGAACCTCGCTGGGTTCTAAAACATTATTGGGAATCCTAGGCAACTTTTAAGCCTAATATAAGTGTGGAAAGGACTCGCGTCTCAGTCCAGATCCACCATTCAAGAAAACATTTGTCCCCCTTTGGGACTGAAAAATCCACGTTTTAATCATTTTAAAAACTGATGCCGATTTATGACAAAATCTCTTTCGACTGTAATATTTTATCAAGGGATTATAGATCACTTGAAACACTGGGAATATGACACTAAATCTCAGGGCCATGATCTACTAGACTTTACTATATTAGGGTAATTGAGAGGTTTCCATAAACAAGAACTTAGACAAGGAAATTAAGCCAGGCTATTGGATAAGATGAAAGAGTAATGCCAAACTAGGCTTAAAAGCAACGGTTAGACAAGATATAGG
>NW_027420149.1:0-55559 GCF_009905375.1 Apium graveolens
AATTCTTCCCATACACTACTTGAGATGTAAAATAATCTACCATAGTAGACCATTTTGTTTCATACCTACCCCTATTTACTTAGCTTATATTTCCTGGAACCATGAGTTAACTAAAAACGCTTTTCTAATTGTTTCCAGACTTCGGAAGCAGAAGTAAAAAAGCACAGACTTTTTAATAGTGACAGAAACATTATTGTGAATCCAGCAAGTTACCATACTATTACACATATCCCATTGAACTAGCCTCTGTCTGATCTGTAGCACTTCGAATCTCCGTTCCGTGTACAAAACCCAGCTTTCGTTTGGATGATAGTTGAATCTCCAAAGACCGCTTCCAAGATCGATATTCATCAGATCCTCGAAGTTTTGTGACTCTAATCGACAACTGGTTATCAGAGGGATGCAGAAACAGTAGGTTTTGCATATCTGAAAATGAAAACTTACTCCCACTCGCCATTGCAGACACACCACACAAACAGATGTTTTTAAACAACTAACAATACAGGAACACAAACAAAACAAAGACACCACAAATATACAGAAAAAATCACAAAGAAAATAGCTCGATGCAAATCACTCTTCACACACCAATCTTCACCTGCTGCTCTGATACCATAATCCTTTTATAAACACAAATAGCAAAATGAAGAAATGAGAGCACAAGAAATGCACAGCATAAAAGGAGTCTCAATTAGATCTGAAAAACTCAATTGAACAACATTATATCCTTCCAGCATTATACCACCACTACAGGACAATATTGTTAGCCTCCAAGACTATATAGATAAAGACATATGACTTAAAGCTTATTACAATTAAAATGTTCAGCAAGAAAGAGTAAGAAATAAAACAAAATGTGGCTACTGTGGACCTAGATAATTGGCCACAGGAGACCATCAATATTAGTTACAAAAAGATTTATTCAAGACTACTCCTAAAAACTCTCAATGCCACAATCCACATAGATATGCCATAGCTACATGACTAAAACATACAAATAGAAAAACAAATAACTCCCAAGTTTAGAAAAACAAATACCACTTCTTTTCCAGTCGATTTGGGTCATTTATGATCGTAAACATTTCCAAATGATCATTTTCTAACCAAATGCAGAGATTTATAATAGTAGACATTTCCATATGACATTTTTCAACCGAGTTTCTTCCCCTTTGAATCTGAGGCGGACTACCACACTGTTCCTGGGCCATAAGATTGGGACCTACAAGAAATATTACCGATTGAACTTGGTCGATTTTGGTAATATTTCTAACTGATTATATGGTTTGTTGTTGGTTTGGTTCAGTTTGAGAAGAAAAGAAAAATAGACAACTAAGGGTCGGTACTTGGTTGATTATGTACTTAAATATGACCATCCACATTGGTTGGTTATATTGGTTGGAAATGTGAAGCCAAACCAACAATGCACAACGGTAGTATTTGTGGTGGTGACTTATGGCCTTTCTTTCTTGTAGTGGGAATATTGAAGTGGTTCATCCTATGTTCTATGACAAGCTAAACAGACTATTAATAACCAATCTATCTACGAGTAGAGATGGGAGTTAGAAACCAAATTAACCAACTAAGAGTAATAGTATCATTACGCCAATTTTTTTTTATAAAGAGTTATATAATAAGATCTAAATTTTGTTTTGGAAATCATGTACATGAGGCTGAGGATGACCCATGAGATAATAACATTTTCTCATATAAATACAAGAGTGTAAGTTTGTAATTTTAAGATAACTTACTAGTATTTACTGAAATGGCATTAAATTTGTATGGTAAAAGTTTATAACCTCAGTGAGTTACTGAGGTCATCCTTGGACCATTTTTCTCAAAAATATTTATTAGTGGTTGCAAAAATTAAAACATAATAAATCTAATTAAACTATGAGTATTTTAATAATAAGATTTTTTAATCAGAATTTAATTTCTACTCAAATTTATTCACAAATAGTAAAATACCTAAATTAATTAAAAATATCGCTATAAAGTAAAAAATTACAAAAATAATTATAACTATATTTTTTTGTAACTGAAAAAATCTTTTAATAAAAGTGATTAAATATTGTGTCCAAATATGAAATACCACTAAAATATTGTGCCTAATATATGTTTTTAATTAAAACTGTCTTCATAATAAATGTATTTTTTGAAAAAAGTTATGCGTTATAAAATATCCCTTCTTAGTCTTAGACTTTATAGATCTGGTTCATAAGATTGAAAAAAATTCATAATATAGGTTCTAAATAAACTTTCAAAAAAATAAATGTATTTTTTGAAAAAAGTGTCCGTTATAAAACAAGCACTCTCTTAGTCTTAGACATTTAGATCTGGTGCAAAAAAATTAACAAACTATTAGCCAATCAGTCAGTCAAGAACAGGTACTTCTATCCTATGTAGCCAAGTTTATGTTTATAAAGAGTTATGTAATAAGGTCTTGATTTTGTTTGTTTCAAAAGGGATATAACAACCATTGTAATTGTAGGTTGAAAGAAACAAAATTCATACAGAAATGGGACGATCAAACAGTGGAGTCTCAGGCGATTCTCTTACAAACAGTCTTTATCTTGAAGGTGAAAAAGTCCTGGCCTTTTATGGTGGCAAGTGGTATCCGGCCAAGGTATCGCACTTGCAATTTTATCTTTTAAGTTTTTCTTTATCATTGGAGTGATTCCTATCTGTTTTAATTAATGTGTGTGATTGAATTTGGGTGATTTACATTGATTGCTCATGATATAATTATATGGGAAGGGAAAATAATTGATGCATTGTTATTTCACAATTCTCTTATTGTATCGTCACATTATTTGAAGAAGTTAATACATACTTTGAAGTTCTCTTATTGTCCTCAAGAGGATTCAGATTATTTGAAGAAGTTAATACATACTTTGAAGTTGTCAAAGTGCTTTTTTCGCAAACATCATATCAAACATCACAATTTGAGGATTAAATCCCAAAGATGTTGATTTTTGCTGTGCACTTATACTATAGTGACTATGTCCAAATACATGAAATGTGCACTAAGGTATTTAGTTTTAGCTCCTCATGAAAGTCATTGTTGCATATTTATTTTTTCTTTTATCATTAATATAGCGTGATTCCGTAAGTATTTACCACCTTGCTGCATATATTTGAGCAATTGGTCAGTCATCTTTTGTGCTTTTATTGCCTTTGCATCTTTAACATTCTTTTGGTTTGCTTTTGCAATAAAAAAGGTATAAATTCTATTTTCTTTATAGGTGCGCAAGGTTGAATACGAGAAACAAATAGAGGCATGGACATATTGGGTTCATTATATTGAGTATTGCTTTATTAAAACCTTGTATTTTTTCATGAGCAATGAATATTATTAGTATTAATCATTTTTTAATAACCTATTGTCACTTTATATGTGCAGGGTTGGAATAAAAGGTTAGTAAGAGGAAGCACCTTACATTGAGAATAAAATACTTTTTTCTAATAAATTTTTTGTTCTATAATTTCTTTCCTTAATACGTTTGTGTTCTTGTAATTAGATCAATTATAGTAGTCTTTATATTATGTTAAATCCATTATTATCTTATTTATTATTGTTATAATAGCTAATTTGAATATTATTGAGTGGGTTACATGCTCATGAAAAGTTCTTTAGTTCAATGTTTGTTCAACTATTTTATGTTCATATTTTTTCTAATAGCTTGCTTTTTAAGCATGTTAGCCTCCTCCTAGAACATTGTTAAAAACTTTCAAACTCACAGGTACGATGAATGGATATTAGATGCTCAACTCCTCAAGAAATTTAGTGAAGAATGTTCTCAAAAGCACTTGGGGAAGCGTGGTAGATCAGCTATGGTATATTTATATGCACAAATATTTTGTATTTGTTTCAACCTCGCCTTCTTTAATTAATATTAATACCTATGTTATGGTCACATGCAACAAGAGGTGGTTCCAAGATACACCTTGAGGTGGTATGCAAATAATAATTGTCATATTCTTAGTAAGATAAAAGTGAAGGTTCTTGAGTTATAATCCAATTTTTGAGAAAGACCGAAATGAACTCCAAGAATGCAAAGTATTTTTGCCATTCGAGGTTCAAACAATGATAAAAGACTAACACTTTGATTACAAGAGGTTGATGGTTTCAAGTTAATTATGCTCTCAATTGTTATTTAAAAATGACAAGTGCATATTTTCATGATGTTGTTAATGCTGTGATAATATCTAGTGATATTTTTATTGTTAGATCACCAATGTCACTCAATTTTTGTGCTATCCATTATATCTTGTGCCTTATTTTATATTAATAATAATTATTATCTTTTAGATCTTGGATAGACTCATATTTTAATTGTTTCTTACATTTTATTTTTCAGTCAGTTAAATGCTATTTCAATTTTTGTTATTTATCAGGAGGATCCTTTAATAATGGAGGAAAATAAGTTGAGTATTGAAATACCACAGGCACTCAAGACTCAACTTTTGAATGATAGAGAATATGTAACAAATTCATCAAAGGTACTCGAATTTCTGTTTTACTAAATTAAACTCTTCACCTCGTTTTATATAATCTTCACTGTACAAGTTTCTAACCAGGTACACATCATATATTTAGCTCTAAGTCCATCCTATAATCTTAAATGAAACTATCTTATATTTTCAGTTAGTTGATATATTTTTTAAGCAAAGGTGTGGAGCAGGGGGAGTTTAGAATCAAACTCATCATCTACATTTCTTGTAAACCTCTTCTGGCACTAACTCGATTGGGAATTCTTTGATCCTAATATAATGTTAATTTAACTTTTTCGAAATTTTTCAGTGATATGAATTAGCTCCCTTGAACTGCCCTTGATATTATACCTTCATAGTTAGTGTACCGTATGTGATCTATGTATCCTTCATACTTATATCCTTGCCTGGTGACTTACAGCTTGTTGGGCTCCCGCGTTCTCCCAGCGTCGATGGCATTTTGAAGATGTTCAATGAGTTCAGGGTGAATGAAGATGAGGAGTAAGTTTCTTATTTATAATTGATGTTAGTATTGAATTATTTGAGAATATGTGTGCTTAGGCTTAAATCCTACAATGTATTCTACAACAGTTTGTTCTTTATATGTAGGTCAACATCAAAAAGAAATAACTGACTTTTACTTTCAGTGATATAATAAAAAATATTTGATGTCACTAACTTTTGTTGTTTTATTTTGTAATATTTCTTTTATATAGTTCCACGGCCTAGGTGTTTCTGTTGATCTAGAAGTCATCTAACTTCTGACATGCTTTGCTTTGGGGTTAAAGGTTAAGAGAGACAATTCCAGAAATCTTAAAAGGTTTGTGCAATTACTTCAACAAAGCGTTGTCCACAAAGCTTCTCTACAAAACTGAGCTCCAGCAATATGACGAAGTGCGTGCAAAGAATATCCAGCCTTCAACCATATATGGAGCTGAACATTTTTTGCGTCTTTTTGGTAAGCTAGACAATTCTTAGAGAGCTATTTAGATTATTTTAAATGAAGTTTCATGGTATTTTCTTTTCTATACATGCTATTTTTTTTTAATTTAATATGGTGGCTAGGTACTATAATTGCTTGCAGAGACTTTGAAAGCATCAGTTTAAATAGTATGAAACTATTTCATTTCAAGACCTATCATGCTACTAGACTTTTTGGCTATATATAAATGACAAGAGTTTCAGACATAGACAAGTTTGCCTGTACCTCAAATCAAGGCTTTTATGATGGGGAATTCTTTAATGTTAATTGATCATCTATTTCAATTACAGTTAAGTTGCCAAGGTTCTTGCGTGCTGCTAACATTGACGAGGAATCACTGCTGAAACTTCAACAAGAGATAATTGAATTGCTGAAGTATGTCTCTTTCTTTTGATTAACTGCATTGCAGAAGATTTCAGTTTTTACTAATTCTACCAACAAAGGCTGCCGTCCTACAGTTTTATATTAACTTTCTTCAGTCTATGGTCCTATAATTTCTTTTTATTCCAAAATAATGAGAGCATGTTGGCTTTGTTCCTCAATTTGCTTTGCTGAGCCAATACTAATAAACAACACTAACCATATTGTGTGCAGGTTTTTGGAGGCCAATCAGAGTACATTTTTCCTTTCTAGCTACTCACAAGAACCATGAAAATTTGGATATATACCTAGATGAAATAAGAAATATTGAACTAAGATGCTTTTATTTTACTTACCAAATATTGAACTAAGATGCAGTTACCATATGCTGAACACTTTTATTTTAATTACCAAATATTGAACTAAGATGCTTGCTGTTTTTTAGCTATATAGCTGGCAGGAGCATGTGTTGTTTGTCATTGGCTTGTTATGTGTTAGTAGTTTATTTAATCAGCAATTTGGTGTTACTAGTTTATTTAAGCACCAATAGCATGATGTAATTGGCAGTTATTTATTAGTGTGTATTTTTAAGATGATAATAATTTTAGTGGTTGTTAAGGAAAAAATAATCATATAAGCTAAGGCTGATAGTATATATTTGTTCTTAGGAAAAAAATACACCATTGAACATATACCTTAACCATCTTTTACTTAATATGATAATAATATTTCGTGATTGTTAGCAAAAAAAAAAATTAATCATATCCTAAGGCCAAGGTAGAAGTTCTTTTGTTAAAAAAAGGTAATTAAAAATAAGTATAAAAATTGTCTAAAATACCTACATTTTAAACTTATTTAAAAAGTATATTAGTTAAAAATTTATTTTCAAAATAATATTTTTGGAAAAAAAAGAGATAAATCCGACCACATAAAAGCACCGCACGAAAATTCGGCAAATTAAACCGACTGACCGCGTAATCGTCGGTTATTACTGTATGAATCGACAAAATCATACCGTTTTTGATGACGTGGCAACATTAAAATCGAGCACAGAGATGTGGTCGATTATATTGCTGAAATGGCACGAATCACACTGACCCTCGATCATGGTTGATTATGAGTTTACCAGAAAAATATTAAAAAGTGATTTTATTTAGAAAAATTTGTACATTTTTACCATGGAACAACATAGTTTTGTACGAAAGTCATAACTCAAGGATAGCCGGTTTTAAGCTCTCATATCTCCAAATGAGTAGAAATTGAAAAAAAGAAAAGAATAGAAAGAATTGAGAACGAGAAGTGATACAAACATATAATGTAAATCTTTTCTTTTTTTTATTTTTATTAAATTTGTGTTTGTATGTGTGGGTGTGTATTACTTGTTTATGTGTTATATGTATTAAATATGTGTGTATTTACATTAAATGCATATTTTTTCATGAAATACTTGTCAAATTACTTGTTTATATTTATAAAATGTTTGTATGTAGATGACAAACATTGATCGAAGTTGGATTGGAAATCACGTCGTTAACTCCCATATAGAGAAGTGGTGTAGATTTTTTTTTTAAATTTGCAAGAAAAAATGGAAAGAAATAAGATGGTAGAATGAAATGTCCTTGTAAATATTGTAAGAATTTGTATTGGTTAGATATTGAGGATTTTAGATTTTATTTGCTCGCTAAAGGGACACTTGAGGGTTACATCATATGGATGTCGATCATCGAAAAAGTGGGAAGGAAACGTTGTCGAACATCACATCATCATTATTGTATTTCGGAACCTCTTAGGGTAGAACAACTAGTAGATTTGAATGCGATGTTGAACGATTTTTCCAGAAGAAATCGTGAATTTTATGATACCGTGGATCGGGGAACTAGTAATGTAGAAGGATGGAAATGATATTGCCAAAAATTTGTATAAAGTGATTGTTGAAAATGGAGAACCTATTTATCCCGGTAATACAAAGTATACAAGAATAAGCTTTACTATGAATTTTCCAAATTCAAAAATAACTCACAGTATAGTAATATAGCTTTTGATAGTTCGCTTAACCTTTTCACGGATGTGTTACCAAAAAAACACACGTTTCCTCAAACTTATTTTATAATGAAAAAGATTATAAAGGGTTTGAGGGTTGAATATTGAAAATTATATTTATGTCAGCACGATTGTATGTTATTTTATGGAGATGAAAGGATAAATTTGTGTGTGATATATGTGGTCAAGATCGTAATCGAGATGTTTCGAGAAAAGATGGTAAGAAAATACTAAAAATTCTTAAGACATTTTCCTTTTTTTCCTCGACTACAACGTATGTATATGTCATCGGATACATCCGATCATAGGAGAAGGTATAAGAATCGTGATATAAAGATAAAGAAATCAGTCATCCTGCAGATGGAGAAGAGTGGAATCATTTTGACCGTTGATATCCATCATTTGCTCAAGAGATTCGCAATATAAGGTTTGGCCTTGCGACCGATGGTTTCAATCCTTTTGGCCCTACCGGAAAAAAACATAAAAAGTGTGTGGCCCTTGACTGTAGTTGCTTATAATCTTCCACCATCGACGTGTATGAAAAGGCCTTATATATTTATGACCGATATATTGCTGATTCCGAATAGCATTGGTAAAGATATTAATATTTGTCTAAGGCCTCTCATTGCCTCATTTATGGATCGATGAAAATGACAAGTCGCCTAGCGCACCTTATTCTTTCACTAGAAAATAACTTAAACTTTTGTGTCAATGGATAAGTTCTTTGAAACTTCTAGATAGCTAGTCTTCAAATATATCTCGTTGTTACAATAATGAGAAGTGTATATTTTATGAATTTAAATCACGTGATTGTTATATTTTTTAAAAAACTTATTATCTCTTGCAATTCGTGAACTTCTACGACACCTATTGTGGATGCCATCACGGTAATTTCAAAAACAAAAATCAATATTTGTGGTCATAGGTGGTTACAAAAAATGATTTGAAAATAATGGAAAAAATCGGTTCTTAAAGCATTGTGCTTGTTAGAAACAAATTTTCCTAAAAGTTGGTTTGATTTGATGGAACACTTGATTATACATTTAGTGGAAGAAATTAGACTTGATGGACCTGCTTATTGGTATTGGATATATCTGATTGAGCGTTTTTTCGGGAAACTTAAACAAAAAGTCAGTAATAAAGCAAGAGTTGAGGGTTCAATTATCGAACATTATACGGAAGAGGATATTCTTGATATTTGTTCTCTTTTTCTTTACCTCTGATTCGGAGATTACTTTGCATCGTAATGACGTTTTGTTTGACGTACAAAATTCCGATAAATTAAAAGTTTTCAAAGAATACGTTCTTCTAAAATCTCCTGAAGTTCAACCTTACCTAAAGTACGAAGATCTTACCATAAGAATTTAAAAGGACTATGAATGAGCTTAAAAAAGAACCAAGAAAATGGAAAGGGAGACCGGGGTGTCCAGGTTGTTGTTAAAGCCATCATATTGGTCCCTTTTATTTTGGAAAGATATGTTGAACAATTGGGAAACCAATAAGGGACATTCACATTTGTCATCCTCGGAGCCGCTAATCGTCAACTCTTAAAAAGGTTGCATAGTGCCGATGCCCGGTCATTCAATACCATATGGGAGTTATCTTATTTAAACATCTACGCACACACTCAAGTTTTTATTACCAAACTATATATGCTAATATAATTAATTTATTGATATTAAGGAAATTATAAAGCAAAACAAGAAGAAATCAACCAGACTTGAGGTGTGGGATAAATGTCATAAGAGAGTCGGCTCTGATCCATAAACTCATCTACACTACTCTGCATGCCATGCACATTGCGGTAGTTATTCAAATAGTTTTAGTGTACATGCTTGCTTGTTTATATTATAAGTACTACAATTTTCTTTTGTTATAATTTCACTTGAAAACTGTGCAGGAATGCTATGTCTCTATACTTGAGTGGATGCACTTGGATATTACTCAAACAAGTATGAGGGATGACCTATAGGATCAGTGGATGGAAGCAACGGGGTTCCTCGAAGGTGAAAATGCTCGAGCCACTGACCTCATTCCTACACAACTACACGCTATAGAGATTCCACCAGAGGCGAAGCCGACTCATTCTCATCCGCGCCAATCCACATCGATTCGCTCATGAGATATTCGATGAGGAAATACCCACATTTGCACGCACCGCCCTCTTCTAACCCAAGTCAGAGGCTGCAATGGAATAATCTCATTGGTAGTGAGGTTGTTCACATTGTCGGAACATTAATTGAAGATATTGTCGAAAAACCTAAAACGCAGGTTCAACAGGTATATTGTAAATTTAATTTTATTCCTGCTTTTAAATTGGTTTATACAGGTTTATATATTTATATAGGAACAACTTTATTTGGAGGTTTAAAATGATTATACCACCGAATGAGGCTTCGAACAATGAGGATGGTCGCGGTGGTAATTATAGTGGTGGTTGTGCTGATGTTGGTGATGGTGGCCAAAATAATGATGGTGGATCATCTTCTTCTGTTTCTTTGTCGGATTAATTATAAAGTTCTATGAACTTTAATTAATTTAAAAATCGGAACTTCTGTTGTAAGTTAAGACAATTTTGATGCACCAGTTTGTTGGATGTCCGGTTATATCATCCTTAAAATTGGTATTATCTCGGTTTGTAATGAAATTTAACTTTTTCTCGCTTAATATTTATCATGTATGTTTGTGAATATTTAGTTTTATTGGTTGAATGTTTTGTAGGTTGTTTGTGTACTTGAATTGCATTGTTGGTTTTGAAATTGTATTATTGGTTTTGGAAATCCATTTTTGGTTTTGGAATGGCACTGCAGGAACTGCAGAAAACCATTATTTTTTTGTCTAAAAAACCCAAAAAAGCGACCGACCTAAGACATAACCGACCAAATTTTACCATAAATATGCAGTAAAAACCGACTACCAGAATACATAAATGACTGTATTAAAGAGTAAAACCGACCGTATCCTTAAATGTTTGTCGGTTAAGGTTGGTCGGTTAAGGTTGGTCGGTTATTGACATGTATAGCCACATGTACAGAAAAGACCCCACTTTCTATATATTGAGGTGGGACATAACTGACTGAGGTTAAAAGGGTTCAACAGGACCAAATGTTATAACTGACTAGGCTTAAATCGACCATATAAATTTGACATTTTTAGCTTTTTAACCGACCAATTCTTGATAAAACCACAATATTGATGCAAAAGGTTTGATAGAAGGTTTTGAAAAACAACATAAGGGAAGGCTATAATATGGAATGTTTAGGTTTTTGAATTGTACTGAAAGTTTGCATTTTTGTAGTTTGTTAAATTATGATAGTGATGTAGTGGCTCATAATAGTCAAATTAAAAATTTGGTCACAAATATTAATGTTGATTATGTGAATATTAAGGGGGATATTGGTAGCTGATGAAAATAGGGTAGTCTAAAGCATACCTAAAGGTAGATCATGATAATAGGATAGTTTTGAATTGTATTTTCCTACCAGGTATTTGGCTTCAAGTGGCGAAACACATTAATTGTTTTGTGCTCTAAAACTGTCAATGTCATGCTTAAAAATTTGACATCTCCAAATTAGTTCAATAACAACGAAGCTAAGCTTTATAAAAAACTAAAAATTTAAAATTTATGCATCTTGTGGTAATGCAAGCGCGTGTTGCAGATGTTAGAGAGGATTGTTAAACTGTTGCATTTATATAAAAATTCTCATTGAAAAAGATTAGTACATGAATTTCATTTTAACATAATAATGTTATTTATTTGACATTATATATGACTTTTATTTCGTCAGTGTTTTATATTCGAATGCTTTGTATTAGTTTGATAATGATAATCAAAGTTTTGATTATTTATCTATGATTGATTCGGCTTATTTTTGTTTTTGGCATGTATGTATGTATGTTTATATATAGACATCATTTATATATTTTGTTTATTGACATCGTTCTTATTTTTTACATCGATTATTAACGGATATCTTAGTACGTGTCTAAGATATCGGATAGTAAGTAATGTCTTTGTATGTTTAATACATCAGTTATTTAGTTAGAAATGATGTATTATAGAGTCTTTCACATCAGTACAGAACCGATGTCAAAAACAGAGACTTTTAACTACCACTACGCCATAAACGACCTTATACAACATGATTAAGTGATGTTGCCGTAGAAAATTTTACCATATCATTATGATAATCTACCCTATTATAATATGTTTTATTATATTAGCATAGGTTGTTAAAGTGTTGCCAAGCCATAGTATAAACTAAAATATTCATTTTTTATTAAAAAACAATTAAAATTCTGCTGAGTAGTCACACGTGGGTCCCACATGGGGGTTCCCAGTTGCTGACATGACCCCGGTGGGTCCCATCTGTGGGCCACATACTCCCCACGCTGCTGACGTGGCAGCTTTGGTCCCCACATGGTGACACCACACTGCTGACGTGGCTGGTGGGTCCCGCATGTGTGCCCTACATTGCTAACGTGACAGTATGGTCCCCATATATGGGCCCCACACTGTTGAAGTACTATTGAAGGTTAAATAAAAATTTTGCACAACCTGGTAATTGAACCCGTGACCTCCCACATAGCAATATGAGGTGCAATTCACTACACCACAGATGAAAATGTGTTTTATACCACATTGTTTGAATGTAATCTTATACAAACAATTGATTTTTACTTAAAAGAAAAGACTCCTTAATTGACTCCTTTAATTTTTTTAAATTAAATTTCGATGATTCATCCATACAGATGTTAGAAACTATCTACTTTAGGGGTGTACCATCATATTTAGGATTATACATATATATATATATATATATGTGAGATAATATAGCAGTCAAAGTAGTCAGAATAAACTAACCCCAAAACTGCGCTATTGTGCCGAATAAAGTATCGATTTTTTTAAAATAAACTTTCGACGATCCTCCATACGGATGTTAGGAACTATCTATTTTAGGTGTGTACCATGAAATTTAGGATTTTATATATTTAGTTTGTGAGATATTATAGCAATCAAAGCACTCAAAATAAACTAACACCTAAACTGCGCTATTGTTGCAAATGAAGTATCGATTCTTTTAAAATAAAATTTCGATGATCCATCTGTACGGATGTTAGAAACAATATATTTTAGGGGTGTAACATAATTTTTAGGATTTTGTTAGGTCACACACACTGTAGAAGGGGGTTGAATACAGTGTTTACTACAATCAAATCGAATATAAGAACTCAAGTAATAGAAAATAGATTTTATTGAACACAATAAAGTCTATTACAATATGGAACTATCCTCTCTCAGTGATGAACTAATTATCACGAGAGCTGTTAGGGTTACAATGAATAATAACTTCGATAATGATAACACTATAGTGTAAACCCTATTCCTGTGTTTATATACTACACAATTACAAGATAATGTTCTAATTGATATGGAATATAAGTTTGCTTCCTAAAATATATCAACTAGTTATTTTTCTTCCAAGTATTCTATTTTTCATAGAATTCCTTCTTCATGCATATTTCTTTATGTCTTAGTCTCGATCTTCTTTCCTTTCAATCAACCGCCTGCCTTCTGAAAGTCTCCTTAAGTCCTGATATTATCTCCTGATAAATATCTTCTGATAACTTAAGTTCTGATATCTTAAGTTTTTTCTTCATTATAATGTTGATTTCCAGTTAAGTACTGATTTTCATGTTAAGTAAGATCTGAAAAATAAACACAAATCATATTACATATGACATCACAAATATATCTAACGATCTCCCCCAACTTATAAATTAGCATAATATACAATTTTAACAAATATTTGATGATGTCAAGAATATTAAGTACAAATGCATGAGAATTTGACTAGATAACTACAACTTACAGTCCTTTTAGCTTTACCATCTTAAGGTCTGATAACAGCTTCAGTCTGTACACACTTCAGAATTTAAGCAGTTGTAGATCTTTGACTTGGCTTCAATTTCTGATCTCTTTGATGTCAGGAGTTGTTCTGAGATAGTTCTTCAAAAGACATCTCTCACCATATTCAAGTTCATTAACCATCCTCCTTTTAGCATTTATCAATTCAGTTGTATCTTCACCAGTTTGAAAAATAGCTGCTCTGAGATCATTTATCTTAGCTTTTCATATCTCCTGATCTAGTCTAATCAGATATGCCTTGTCAGACTCTAAATTGAATTCCACAGCCTTATAACCCAGAAAAGTAGTTATAATCTTAGTAGAGTTAGGGTTCATTTTAACAATATCACCTTTGTGATCTCTATACTTGGGACAATATGTGCTATCAGACTTTACAGAATAAAGCTTCTTCTGTCTTTGAATTTGTGACTTTAAATAACCTGCAGCACTATCTGTTAATCTGTTTCTCACTTGAAGTAGGAATAGGACATGTTCCAGTTCCTCAAAATACTTCAGTGGTATAGCATTCTGCCTGATATGGTATACCCTTCCATCTATCATAAAATATACAAGATATGTTTTTTCAAAAAGGTATGGTAAACCATTTGTACAGATTCAAGTCGATTCAATCTTTCAGGAGTTGCTCCAACACCTTGTTCACTTAAGGAAGTTGGATCATTGGTAGTGTTATGTACTATTCTTTCATCAAAACTACCCAATCCATATTTATCTCTTGCTTCCTTTCCTGTAACAACTCTTGCTTCAAAACCACTTGTTACAGTCTTCAAAGATTGAGTCTGTTTAGCTTTGGTGAATCCTGGTTGGAGTATCTTTGAAGGTTAACATGAGCAATGTCAGAGGATTCCTTTTCCTTATCATCTGATATCAAGCCAACTTGAGCTATACAAGAGGTTGCTTGCTTCTATGTCATATCAGAACTTATTACATCTTGACTCTGAACAACATGAGCCATGTCAGAGGTTGTTTGAAAAATCTTCTTTTGCATCAGAGTAAGACTAGCATCTTCTTCATCAACAATTATTTCTTCATCCATGACTAGCATATAAACCTTTACAGGTTTATTAACTTTTTCTTTGCCCTTGGACCTTGGATCAATTTCAACTTGTGATTTGGCTTTGGTTGCCTCGGAATTTGTTCTTTCTTTTATCACAATACCCTTAGGCTTTGGAAATTTCTTTTCAATAACAGAAGCTTTAGATTTTATCTTGACACCTTCTGCTTTGAGTCTAGCTTCTTCTTCCTTTAGACTCTCAAAGTCCATTCCTGTATTTTCTTTAAGAAATAACTGCTTTGAAATTTCTTCATCAAGTTCCAGATGTTCACCAGAACTTATCCTTTTACCAGAATCAGAACTTATTCTTCTCCTAGTATCAGAACTTATTCCCTGACTTGTAATTCTAGCTTTACTTGATAAAATCCTTTGCTTTGACCTTGACCTCTACCCTTATCAGAGTTTCCCTGGTCATCATTTCCATCATCCTTTCCCTTCAGTGTCTGAATAGATTTGCATTTGGACTTAATCACTTTCTCCCCCTTTTTGGCATCAGCAGGTAAAAGAAGAGAGATAAGAAATTCCACTGAGGATTGGATCTCATTGAGTTGAGTTTGGTGAGAAGCTTGATTCTTTAAAATTTCATCAATCTGAGTTTGTTGCTTCTCCTGAATTTTCTCAATATAGGTAATTCTGTCAAAGGTTGGCTTGAAGAAGTTTGTTAGAGGAGAAACACCAGTACCATGGAGTGAAACTCCTAGAGGAAAGGAGTGGACTAAAGAATGGAACTCAGTTAGTTTTGTTCCTTCTGAAAAGATTCTTGCTGAGCATCTGGCAAAAGCTGATGAAATGCTGATAAATGATGATTTCAAGGCACAACTGAGAGTTACTGTATTGAGTACAAGGCACCTTCAAGGTCAACACTCAACAACTCATGCCAAGGTGAATAAAATTCAAGAAACCTTGATCCAGCAAGATATGAATATTTGTTAAAATCTTGGCTTCATAAATGTTACCATGCCTATATCCTTTCAGAACAACTTTGCATATTGATTTGCTTACAACTTCACAGTGTTCTTCAAAGAAATCCACATGATAACCTCTGTCACAGATTTGACTAACACTCAGCAGATTGTGTTTAAGTCCTGAGACCATAGCTACTTCTTTAATGATGATATTCCCAAGATTAATATTTCCATATCCCAATGTTTTTCCAATATTGCCATCTCCATAAGAAACACTTGGGCCAGCTTTCTCCACAAAGTCTGATAGCAGGGCCTCTATTTCCAGTTATATGTCCTGAACATCCACTGTCCAGAACTAAGATGTTTTTCCTGTTGCCCTGCAATCACAAAGACCACTAATGATTAGTTTTAAGGACCCAGACTTGCTTGGATCTTGTGGCCTTATTAAGTTGCTTAACATTTGCAGCGGATTTTGCATCAGAGTTTATGTTAACATTTTTCTTATCAGCATTTACACTATTAGACTTTGTATCAGAACTTACACTAGAAGGAACAATGCCAACTTTCTTTAAAGAAGGTTTTATTTGATATAATCATAGTACAAACTATGATATTCCTTACAAGTATAAATGGAATGCCATAAACTACCACAATGAAAATAAGGATTATGTGGCTTATATCTAACAAACTGACTCTTAACTCCTGACTTTGAAGGTAAGGAGTTTATGTTCTTATTCTTCCTGCAAAAAGAAGCCAGATGGTTAGAACTTCCACAGTTATGACATGTTTTTCTAGGAGCATTAGGAACAGGCTTATAATCATTGCTTTTATTCACACCTTCCTTTCCATTCCTATTTTTCCTAGGTGATTGAACCTTGTTTACATTCTTAACATCTTTCAGCTTATGCTTAAGCTGCTTCTTCGTCATTAAGCTGCGTTTACTTCAGTTATCATTTCCTTTTAGTTTGTCAGAAGTTAATTCCTCTTTAACTTCTGATTTCTTAGTATCAGACTTTACAAGTACAAACTTAACAGGTTTTAGATTTGGCTTTTGTTTAACAACTTTAGGCTTAATTTCTATAGTTCCTTTATCATTCTTATCATCTCCATAACCTAAGCCCTCTTTCCAGTTCCCACTACTTAACAAATTCTGAGTTGTTCTGCCAGAGTTAGTCCAAGTCCTGATAATCGCTCTTTCCTTTTCTAGCTCAGTTTTTAGAGATTCATTCATTTTAAGTACTTCATCCCTAACATAGAAAGCATCATCTCTATCTTTCTGAGTTTGATGAAATATGACTAACTCTTTTTCTAAATAATCATTCTTATTTTTACAAGCAAGATTTTCAGAAGTTAATCTTTCACATGTTAAAGTTTGATCTCTATAACTAATGAACATGGTTTTAAGATATCTTCTCGACTCATTAATATCATCAGTATGAAAGGCATAAGTAGTTTGAGGTACCTTTAACTCAGCAGCATCAGAACTACTATCAGCATTTGCCATCAAGGCATAGTTCTCCTCACTTTCAGAATCTGAAGTGCTGTCCAGCTTTTCTTTTGTATGAGAAGATCTTTGCCTTTGTCACTCTTCACTTTCTTGCAATCAGGAGATATGTGGCCTTTCTCACCACAGTTGTAGCATTTGACATTTGTGTAATCTCCTCTGTTAGACTTTCCTCCTTTGCCTTCAGACTTTCTGAAATTCCTCTTATCAGAATTTGCACCTTTCCTGGAAAGCTTTTTTCCCTTCCTGAACTTCCTATATGTAATCCCTATGATTCATTTCACCAGAAGAGCGCACAGCTTCACAATCTCTTCATCAGCATCCATCTCAGGAAAGCTTTCAGTTTCTGAGTCATCATCACTATCAGAACTTGATGACTCAGTATCAGATTTTGTGATGAGCGCTTTTCCCTTGCCTTTCCTTGAGGTAGCTGCCTTGTGGGATTCTTCTTCAGCCTTAAGAGCAAATGTCCTTGACTTTCCTCCTTTCCTCTTGCTTCTTTGTTCCATCTCAAGTTCATGAGTCTTGAGCATCCCATAAATTTCATCAAGAGTTGTTTCTTCAAGATTATAGTTATCTCTTATAATTGTTGCCTTCAAATCCTAACTTTCAGGAAGACCTAACAGGAATTTAAGGTTTGAATCTTCAATATCATACTCCTTATCAACCAGTGACAAATCATTCAAGAGTTTGACAAATCTGTCATATAGATCAGTCAATGACTCGTTAGACTTTGAGTCAAAGGGTTCATACTCTTGAGTGAGTATTGCTTTCCTAGTCTTCTTAATCGAATCAGTTCCCTAGCACCTTGTCTCTAACGCATTCCATATCTCTTTTGCAGTCTTGCAGTTAATTACCCTGTTCGACATTACATTATCAATGCCACTATGCAGCAACTGTCGTACCTTAGCATTCTTAGCAATTGATGCGATATCTTCAGCAGTGTAATCACTCTTCTACTTTGGTACAGACTTTGCTGCTTCACATGTAACTGCAACTACAAGTTTGTTTGGCTTGTGAGGTCCTTCATGGATTCTGTCAAGATATTCCGGATTAGTAGCTTCCAAAACATAGTCATCCTCACCTTCCATATGGGATATTCAGATGGTTTCAGTATGGGAACTCTAATGGTCTCATATCGAATGTGGATTTGAGTCTTTGGAGGTTCTTTAGTTTTGGTGGGTTTGGTTGGAGTTTCTGCTTCAAACATGATTATTTTTGGATCTTAATATGTTTGTGTGTTAACAGATTTGCTTTGATACCACTTGTTAGGTCACACACACTGTAGAAGGGCGTTGAATACAGTGTATAGCACAATCAAATCGAATTCAAATAACACAAGTAACATAAAACAGACTTTATTCAATGCAATAAACTCTGTTACAATATGGAACTGTCCTCTCTCAGTGATGAACAAATATCACGAGAGCTGCTAGGGTTACAATGAATAATATTCTCGATAATGATAACACTTATAGTGTAAACCCTATGTCTGTGTTTATATACTACACAGTTACAAGATAATTGCTAATTGATATGGAATTGAATTCTGCTTCCTAAAATATATCAATCAGTTATCTTTTCTTCCAAGTATTCCATTCTTTATAGAATTCCTTCTTCATGCATATCTCTTCTTACGTTTGTCTCAATCTTCTTTCCTTTCAATCAATCGCCTTCCTTATCTGAAAGTTTCCTTTAAGTCCTGATATTATCTTCTAATAAATATCTCCTGATCCTTAAGTATTGATCACTTAAGTTCTGGCTTCAGTATAAGTGCTGATTTCAGTTAAGTACTGATTTGTCCTGCTTAAGTAAGATCTAAAAACTATACATAAATCATATTAGTCATGACATTATCAAATATATCTAACAAGAGGACCTCCACCAGCTGATCAAGATTCCACTGGGCATTCAGATACAGGTGGCCCATTCCAGTCCACATTGCACCCAGTTCCTTATTACCGGTATGAGGCTCTTTTATTGGAGTGTGATTCCATATTGGCCCAGATCCGAGAACTGCAGCATATCATCAGGACTACTGATGTTGATATGGGTGAGGGAGCTTCAGGAGGAGATTAATGTGAAACGCAGGATTCTTGAGGCTAGGCTACATGGAGCTACATTACCTGTGAGGCCCTGATGCACTTATGGGATGGGCTACTGAGGTGATGAAGGACTTTGAGAGCCTGGGAGGACCAGAGTTTCCTTGGAGTTGAGTCAGAGATCCAGAGATAGAGATGATGATCAGTGTTATTTTGATGATGTAGTATGTACAGTAGTGTGTAGTATGTATCTGTAGACTTTTGGGTTGTATTTATATACTAAAGCTGCTGACTAGTTAGTAGGTTGTTGTACCTTTTTTCTTTTACTTCCGAAGCATCTTTACGCTTGTACTACCCAAAACTTTTGATATATATACCAGTACCTTTTCTTTTCCAGAAGTGTCATTTATTTTACTGCACCTGTTTTACTTTACCTTATTTATTGCACCAGTTATACCCTTGTGATACCATGTACCCTGTTTTCCATAACTGTTTATATTCTGTAAAGAATATTGCAATTTATTTAGTTCAACTGTTACAACCGTTTTAAATAGAGATATTTTGTTTTACAAACTTTTCTTTTATGAAAAGGATTTGATTTAAAAGCTAAATAAGTTGTTTGATTCTTTACAAAAAATGCCTCCCAGAAGAAATACTCGCACCAACACCCAGAATGAGAAACCAACAACAACAATAACAACCAAGATGATACAAATCAGAATGTGAACCCAGGACCTATAGACCCAGCAATAGCCCAGATTCTTCAAATCTTGGCCCAACAAACAGTTCACCTGGCACAACCACAACAAAGACAAACCAATCCCCAGGTAACTTTCAAAACTTTTCAGGCAGTAAACCCACCAGAATTTAAGGGTTCCTTAGAGCCGATTCAAGCAAATGTTTGGTTAAAGGAGATAGAGAAGGCATTCATTTTAGTGAAAGTGAAGGAGGAATAGAAGGTTGAGTTTGCAAGTTACTATTTGAAGAATGAGGCCACATATTGGTGGGAGATGGTAAAGACGTTGGAAGGTACAGATGTTATTACTTGGGGGAGGTTTAAGGAGTTGTTTTTAGAAAAGTATTTTCCTCAGTTTGTCCAAGATCAGATGAAGCTGAAGTTTTTAGAATTAAAGCAAGGGAATATGTCGGTGACGGATTATAAGAGTAAGTTTGAGGAATTGTCAAGGTATGTGCCGTCATATGTGGATACTGACACGAAGAAGGCTAAAAGATTCCAGCAAGCTTTGAAGCCATGGATCAGAGGGAAGGTAGCCATTTTTGAATTGGATACCTATGCAGGAGTTGTACAGAAGGCTATGATTACAGAGACAGAGAGTGAGATGTCACAAAAGGAGAAAGAAAGCAAGAAAAAGAAATTTGAAGGGAATGAAGGTTAGTCACAACCAGGAAAGTTTCCAAATTTTAAGAAGGGCAAGTTTCAGCTAGGGAGAAATTTTAATTTCAAGAGAAAAAACAGGCGACGGAGGCCAGGGCAACCGTCCAGTTAATGCGAATCAGGCAAATCAGTTGAGGTTAACTTTTCTAGATTGTCAGGTATGTGGGAAGAAGCATGGAGGAGTTTGTAATAAGTTAAATGTGGTTTGTTTTAAGTGCAACCAGAAAGGGCATATTCAAGGGAGTGCCGAAATCAGCCAGCAAAAGAACCAGCAAATAAGGATCAGCCTATTCAGAATCCAGCTGTTAAGGTTCCAGCCATTGGATTTACGTGCTTTAAATGTGGAAAGCCAGGACATATGGCTAGGGATTGCAAGACACCAGCCCCAGTCAGTAATGCATTGAGGATTATGGGATCTACCCCAGCAGTGAATGAGACTCCAAGGGCTAGAAATTTTGACATGTCTATGAAGGATGCTATCCAGGATACTGAGGTCGTGGCAGGTACGCTTAATGTGAATTCTTTATGTGCCAAGGTGTTAATAGATTCGGGAGCAACTCGATCATTTGTTTCACAAGATTTTGTTAGTAAGTTAAATTGTCCAGTTGAGTATTTAAATGAAATAATGACTGTGGAATTAGCAAACCAAGAATGTGTATCTGTTAATCAAGTTTGTGGGAATTGTGAGATTGAGATTTCTGGTAGTAAGTTATGTGTAGATTTGATACCATTTAAGTTAGGAGAATTTGATGTTATTTTAGGAATGGATTAGTTATCTAAGCACGATACCCAGATAGATTGTCGAAATAAGAAGGTAATGGTGAAGATGCCAGACGAAAGGATAATAACCTTCAAAGGTCAGAAGCAGGTAAAGAAATTCTTAGCGATGATTTAAGCCAAAAAATTACTACGGCAAGGATGTGAGCATTTCGTGGCATATATGAGTGAGAGTCAGGAGCCAGTGAAACTTGAAGATATTCAGTCGTCAATGAATTTCCAGACGTGTTTCCTGATGAGTTACCAGGACTTCCTCTAGACAAAGAAATTAAATTTGCAATCGACTTAGTACCTGGAACAGAACCAGTATCCAAGGCCCCGTACATAATGGCGCCTGTTGAAATGAATGAGCTAGCGAAGCAATTGCAAGAGTTATTAGAGAAATGAGTAATCAGACCCAGTGTATCCCCGTGGGGTGCACCGGTATTATTTGTCAAGAAGAAAGATGTAAGCATGAGATTGTGCATCGACTATAGGGAGCTCAACAAGCTTACAATCAAGAACAAGTACCCGTTACCCAGAATAGATGATCTGTTTGACCAGTTAAAAGGAGCCAAGTATTTCTCCAAGATTGACTTAAGATCGGGATATCATCAACTAAAGATCAAGCCAGAAGATATACCAAAGACAGCTTTCTGAACAAGGTATGGACATTATGAATTTTTAGTAATATCTTTTGGATTGACCAATGCACCAGCAGCGTTCATGGACTTGATGAACAAAATATTCAAGGAGTATTTGGACAAGTTCGTTATTATGTCTATAGACGATATTTTGATTTATTCAAAGACGGAAGAGGATCATGCGGAACATTTGAGGACAGTTTTGGAGATTTTAAGAAAAAAGAAGTTATATGATAAATTCTCGAAGTGTGAGTTTTGGCTACAGGAGATTCAGTTCTTAGGAAACATAGTCAGTAATGAAGGGATCAAAGTGGACCCAGCAAAGATTGAGGCCATTACAAACTGGGAAAGATCGAGAACACCCACCGAAGTAAGAAGTTTCTTGGGATTAACGGGATATTATCGTCGATTCGTTCGAAAATTTTCAAGGATTGCAACACCAATGACAAAGCTTACACGAAAGAATGAAAAGTTTATATGGAACGATAAATGTGAAGAAAGTTTCAGGAATTGAAGCAACGATTAATCACGACACCTGTTTTTCACTTCCAGACGATCAAAGGAATTTTGTAATTTATAGTGATGCTTCTCATAAAGGATTAGGATGTGTTCTGATGCAGCACGATAAGGTGACTGCGTATGCATCAAGACAATTGAAACCACACGAACAGAAATATCCTACTCATGATTTGGAGACACTAGTACAGAAGACACTTTAGGAGTCACACCTATAGTGTTGGTTAAATAGAGAACCGACACTCGTTACTGCCTAATGTGTCGGTTAAATAGAGAACCGGGGCATTTTTCTATTTTTCAAAGCTAAAGGCGTCGGTCGTTTCAATTAACTGACGCTGTAGATTTAGAATAGCATCGGTCAAATTGAATGCCATCGCTAGTTTGGTCTTCTATGTCGGTTGGTCAAACGACCGACGCTGTTGGTGTTGCTATTGTGTCAGTTTTTTTAGCCGACGCTATTAAGATAATATCAGTGTCGGTTTTCTTTTTTACCAATGTAAGAAGAAATAATTTAAAAAAAGATTTAAAAACAAACGCGGGTTAACACACATATGCGGGTGACTAAAATTCATTTCACTCGTCTCTCCTACTATTCTACTCAACTGCAATTTCAATCTCAACTGCGATTTTATCTCAACTGCGATTTCATCTATTCTACTACGTGAATTGAAATTGCATGAATCTATTGTGACTCTGTGATGGCTTTGAGAAAGAGGGCCATCGATTTCTAGGGTTCAATTGTTGGCTCTGAGAAAGGGGAATCGATTGGGTTTATTCGATTGTGGGGTTTTGGCTGCTGCTGCTTGAACAATCAAAGAGGGTGCTGCTTCAAAGAGGGGAATCGAAGAGGGTGCTGCTTCAAAGAGGGGAATCGAAGAGGGTGCTGCTTCAAAGAGGTGAATCGATTGGGTTATTGCGAGGTTGAGACTTTTTCCTTTAATTGGGGTTTTGTGCTATAATGATTGGGGTTATTGTGATCTGTTATCTATTTTAATGAGGTTGAGACTAAGTTTTTTTGATTCTTATCTCTCCTCTCTCTCCTTCTCTCTAGCCCCCTCTATCTCGCCCCTCTCTCCCCCCCTCCCCCTTCTCTCTCTCTCTCTCTCTCTCTCTCTCTCTCTCTCTCTTTCCTATCTGTATTTTTTATCATCTATGGTAGCTTTATCATTTGTATTATTATTAAATATGGATATGTTCTAATTTTATTGGTACTTTAATTCATTAGTTTATTATTTGAATTTTGATTATGCCAAAAAATTATGTCAACTGAAAACAGAGGACACTCCTTATTACGACTTTATGAGTGCAGGACTACTAGCATTATTATGTTTTATACTCATTGACTTTGGTTGTTGGTATGTAATAGAATGTCAAATGTGTGCCCTCTTATTTATTTGTGGAAAGTTAGTCGATGTTAGAATGTTGTTGGTGTTGTAGGGTGTTGAGGTGCGTTGCTTTGATTAATTCTTGGATCCTTATTTGTATACGGCATGGACAAAGATTGTACCTTCTTTTTCAGTTTCCTTGTTTTTTGCGTTCGGTTGTGGTTTTTATATATTTAAAACTAGTTGTATAAGGTGATACAAGAATGATTGTGAACAGAGTAGTCCCAAAAAGGCACATAATAACAATAATGTCTAAAACCGCACAGAATTATACGTTGGCACCTCAACGGCATAAACGTAACGCACAGAGTATACTGGACTACTTGTCATAGGTTTAGCCATTTGCTGGCTATATATTAATTACATACATTTACATATATTGAGGTTGAGAGATGAGGATCACACACATTTACATATATGTTTATGGCCTAAAGGTGTAATTTGTTTCACTGTGTTTCCTATCATCATGTGAATTTTAATTAACTGGATTTTGGATACCTGCAGTATCGAATATGGTTCATTTTTAAACCATGTTGTAATCTAAATGTTGATTGTATATGTGGATTATGTGCTCAGAATCACGGTATAAACTTCATTCCATAATTTGTTTTGCACCAGATCTATAAGAGAGTTGGTATTTTATAGCGGACACTTTTTTCGAAAAATACATTTATTTTTAAGAAAGTTGAATTTAATATTTCTGGGATAAATAGGGCATCCATATTTATTAACCTCGAACAGAAATTCGGAAGCACTTATGTTAGGGGGCTTGTTGAGCTCTACTACCTCCAACATCATCAGAAAAACTATGATTTTCAATTCGAGCATCCCCTAACATTCCCAATATCAATAGATGTTTAGGCGGTCGTTCTGTTTGTCTATTTTGGAAAATTTCCTTTTATCTCTTTTTTTCTCCCTAATAACATTGAGAAAGTGTAGAATAAAAATTGTAATGGGCTTGTGCTTTAGATACAAAGTACAGCACATGGCTACTGTGTATGGAGAAGAAAAAAAAGCTGCTTCTCATTCCTTATTATCAAACTGAATGGATACAATCTAGTATATACTAGTCTAGAAATATAACGTGATATCTAAAAAATAGCAACTAAACTTCCTAGTATGACTCCACTTCTTTAACTTCCCTGATAATTCTGAAATTGAACTTTGACCTGGCATACAGCTACTGTTGTGCTAACCAACACAACGTTCACTAAAGCCTATACAATTTATTCAAAACTAATAAAACACAAATTAATAACTAAATTTAAGATTATTCCAATAATCACCCCCTTAATCTTAAATTTATCATGAACTCATTTGGCTTAGCCCGTCTGGCATTCATCCTAACCCGTTTGGCTTTCAACTTCTTTGCCCATATGGCACTTAAATTTAGCCCTTTTCGCTTTAAAAAAATCCTGCCCATCTGGCACTTCTGTTTACCTGTCTGGCACCTTTTATTTTGCCTGTCTGGCATTCTTCTGTCCATAATAATGCTGGTTCATCATCCTTGATCTGTGTGAGGTTCACTTCTTGTCTCTTCTATCTTTCCCGTGCGCGATATAATCACATTCTGCAGCATAGTGTCCCATAGTATTAAATTATAACACTTTATCCTACTCTTATCACGGAAAGAACCACCTCTAGCTCTTTGATTCCGAGATTCCAGAAGAAGTTGTCCAACTTATGCTCTAAGACCTGACCTTCATCCTTTCCTTGTAAACTTTGAGACAACCAACTACCTCTTCAACTGTCATCACCTTAATGTCCTCCAAATTGTTCTATGTTTGAAGCTATTTGAACCAAACTTATCCGGAACTACAAGTAGAATTTTTCTCACAACACTCGATTCTTCCATTGTTCTCAAAGGACCCATCATATTAGTCACAATCCCACTCAACTTTATAACAAAATCTTCGAGTTTATCCGTTTCCTTCATGATTAAGGACACAAACTCGCCTTTTAATATCTACACTTTTGCTCTTTTACTCTTTCCCACACCCATGCACATCGTCTTGATCGCTTCACATGCTTCCTTAGCTGTTTCTTTTTCAGTAATGGACACCAACACATCTTCGGGCACACCTTGATATATTGCTGCAAGTGCCACTTGCACCATTTTCTCATCCACGACCCCCTTAGGATCCTTCTTTCGATTCCACACCAAACTCCTTGCGCCTCATGAACACTTTCATCATCAGGGACCATGCCGTATAATTGTTTCTTGTTAACATTGGATAGCTTAAGCCCATAAAACTTTCTTTTGCTTTGGATGTTTCCATGATTTTATTTGTGTGCTTGGGTTGATATTTAGGCATACAGGAACCTAACCATTATGCTCTGATGCCCAGTGTAGAATAAAAATTGTAATGGGCTTGTTCTTTAGATACAAAGTGCAGTGCTTAGCACAGGGCTACTGTGTATGGAGAAGATAATAAGCTGCTTCTCATTCCTTATTATCAAACTGAATGCATACAATCTAATATATACTAGTCTAGACATATAACGTGATATCTAGAAAATAGCAACTGAACTTCCTAGCATGACTCCACTTCTTCAACTTCCCTAATATTGCTGTGAAACTGAACTATGACTGCCGGCCTACAGCTACTGTTGTGCTAACCAACACAACATTCACTTAGGCCTATACAATTTATTCAAAACTAATAAAACACAAATTAATAACTAAATTTAAGATTATTCCAACAGAAAGTGCATTACAATGTTGGTGAGTACTTTAAATGCATCGCGAACATATTTACAACCACCCTTTTCCAATCGATTTTAATTATTTATGATCGTAAACACTTCCAAGTGATCATTTTCTAACCAAATGTGGGTTATTTATATTTCAAGATAACGTACTAGTATTTACAAAAATGGCATTAAATTTTTATAGTAAAAGTTTATAACCTCAGTGAGTTACTAAGGTCATCCTTGGCCCATTTTTCTCAAATTTTTTTATTAGAGGTTAAAAAAATTAAAACATAAATAAATATGATTAAACTACAACTATTTTAATAATAAAACTTTTTTTATCAGAATTTAATTTATACTAAAATTTATTCACAAATAGAAAAATACATAAATTCATTAAAAATATCGCTATAAAGTAAAAATTACAAAAATAGTTATAACTATATTTTTTTGTAACTGAAAAAATCTTTAATAAAAGTGATTAAATATTATGTCCAAATACGAACTACAATTAAAATCTTCAATATTTCCAAAATGCCTAATATATATTTTAAATAAAACTTTCTCAAAATAAATGCATTTTTTGAAAAAATTTATCTATTATAAAATTCCATTCTCAGTCTTAGACTTTATAGATCTGGTGCATAAGATTCAAAAAAATCATAATATACGTTGTAAATAAAACTTTCTAAAAAATAAATGTATTTTTTGAAAAAAAGTGTCGGTTAGAAATAACCACTCTATTAGTCTTAGTCTTAGACATTATAGATCCTGTGCAAAAAATTAACAGTCTTTATCTTGAAGGTGAAAAGTCCTGGCCGTTTATGGTGGCAAGTGGTAATCCGGCCAAGGTATCACACTTGCAATTTTATCTTTTAAGTTTTCTTTATCATTGGAGTGATTCCTATCTGTTTTAATTAATGTGTGTGATGAATTTGGGTGATTTACATTGATTGCTCATGATATAATATATGGAAGGGATAATAATTGATGCATTGTTATTTCACAATTCTCTTATTGTCCTCAAGACAATTCACATTATTTGAAGAAGTTAATACATACTTTGAGGTTCTCTTATTGTCCTCAAGAGGATTTATATTGAAGAAGTTAATACATACTTTGAGGTTGTCAAAACTGCTTTGTTGGCAACCATCCATATCAAACATCACAATTTGAGGATTAAATCCCAAAGATGTTTGATTTTTGCTGTGCACCTTATACTATAGTGACTATGTCCAAATACATGAAATGTGCACTAAGGGTATTTAGTTTTAGCTCCTCGTGAAAGTCATTGTTGCATATTTATTTTTTCTTTTATCATTAATATAGCCCGATTCGGTAAGCTATATACCAACCTTGCTGCATATATTTGAGCAATTGGTCAGTCATTTTTTGTGCTTTTATTGCCTTTGCATCTTTAACATTCTTTTGGTTTGCTTTTGCAACAAAAAAAATATAAATTCTATTTCCTTTTGTAGGTGCACAAGGTTGAATAGGAGAAACAAATAGAGGCATGGACATATTGGGTTCATTATATTGTGAGTATTGCTTTATTAAAACCTTGTATTTTTTCATAGAGCAATGAATATTATTAGTATTAATCATTTTTTATTAACCTATTGTCACTTTATATGTGCCAGGGTTGGAATAAAAGGTTAGTAAGAGGAAAGTACCTTACAGTGAGAATAAAATATTTTTTTCTAATGTTTTTTGTTCTATAATGTTTTTCCTTGATACGTTTGTGTTCTTGTAATTAGATCAATTATAGCAGTCTTTATATTATGTTAAATCCATTATTATCTTATTTATTATTGTTATAATAGCTAATTTGAATATTATTGAGTGGGTTACATGCTCATGAAAACTTCTTTAGTTCAATGTTTGTTCAGTATTTATGTTCATTTTTTTCTAATAGCTTGCTTTTTAGCATGTTAGCCTCCTCCTAGAACATTATTAAAAACTTTTCAAACTCACAGGTACGATGAATGGATATTAGATGCTCAACTCCTCAAGAATTTAGTGAAGAAGGTTCTCAAAAGCACTTGGGGAAGGGTGGTAGATCAGCTATGTATATTTAAGGAAAAAAATATTAATCACATGCACTAAGGCTGATAGTATTTACTAATTGTTGACAAAAAATATACTATTGATCATAGTATTAAGCCTGGTTTACTTAATAATGATAATAATATTTAGTGAATTGTTAGCAAAAAAATATTAATCATATTCTAAGGCTAGGTTAGTGTTTTTTCTAATGAATTTTTTTACAAGTTCTTTTGTTAAAAAAAGGTAATTAAAAATGAGTATAAAAAAATTATTTAAAATACCTACATTTGAAACTTATTTTAAAAGTATATTATTTAAAAATTTATATTCAAATAAATAATTATGTAAAGATTTAGGTAAGGCCTATTTTCTATTGCTTTTCTCTGGCCTGTGAATAGATATACAACCGACAATATCAATCATCACCACAGACAATGTCAATCATATATCATATAATTAAGGTAATCTGGTCAATCATCACCACAGCCAATATCAATCATATATCCTATAATTAAGGTAATCCTAACACCCCCTCAAGCTGGACTCGTCGGAGTGAAGACACCGAGCTTACGTATCAAGAATTCAAATTGAGATTTGCCAAGAGCCTTGGTAAAAACGTCCGCCAACTGTGTATTAGTATGAACATATTGAGGGATCGATTAAGCCATCTGAGATCGCATCACGAACAAAATAACAGTCAACTTCGATATGCTTCGTACGTTCATGAAAACTAGGATTTTTAGCAATATGATGTACCGATTGACCTGTCACAAAAGAGTTTAAATTGCCTTTGGATGATGGACAACCCAAACTCAATAAAGACCCTTCAGCCCATTTCAGTTCACAGGTGGTAGCATCCATCGAATGGTACTCTGCCTCTGCTGAACAGCGGGAAATAATATTTTGTTTCTCAGTCTTCCAAGAGACTGGGGAATTACCTAGAAAATACCATCCATCCAGTCAATGATCTACGTGTAATAGGACACGCGGCCCAATCAGAGTCATACCACCCTGCAACGTTAACTCACTGTCTGCTCGTAATAAAATGCCTTGACAAGATGTACTTTCAAATAGGGTACTACTCGTAAGGCTGCCTCCCCATGCTCAGTTCTCGGCTCCTGCATGAATTGTGACAGAATATGAACCGAATAAGCAAGATCTGAACAGGTACAATCAAATAAATAAGTCTGCCCACTAGTCGCCTATAAGATGCAGGATCAGACAGAAGCTTTCCATTTTCTAAGCCAAGCTTGTGATTTTGCTCGATAGGACAGTGTGCCGGTTTAGCTCCCAACAATCCTACCTCAGAAATAATGTCTAGTGTATATTTTCGTTGACAGAGAAATAATCCAGATGAACTTCGAGCTACCTCAATCCCCAAAAAATATTTTAGGGAACCTGGATCCTTCATGTGAAAACAATCACTGAGATAAGCTTTTAAAGCCCTTAAAGCAGCGAAATCATTCCTAGAGATAATTAGATCATCAACATACACAAGGACGTTAATTTGAATATCTCCTTTGGTATAAGTAAACATGGAATAATCTGAATAGGATTGCAAAAAGCCGTACTTTTTTAAGGCAGACACAAGTTTAGGAAACCAACACTGTGGTGCTTCTTTCAGACCATAGAGAGACTTGCGGAGGCGACATACCTTGTTAGGACTAGAGGATTCAAAATCTGGAGGGAGTTTTATATGCACTTCCTCGTCAAGATCACCCTGTAAGAAAGCATTGTGGATGTCTATTTGATGGATTTCCCAATTTTTTGAAGCTGCTATAGCAAGAAAGGCTCGAACTATGACCATCTTGGCTACGGGAGCAAAGACAACCGAAAGTGCGGATGGTGTTATAAATGGTAGAAGTGCCAAAACAAAAATTCATAAGGAGTTTTATTCTGCAACAAGGTAGAGGGAGTGACATTAATTAAATGAGCAGCCACAAGCACACTCTCCCCCAAAAATAAATTGGTAAATTAGCTTCAAATCGCAACGCTCTCCCCACATTCAAAATATATTTATGTTTTCGTTCTACTCTCCCATTTTGTTGTGGAGTTCCCACACAAGAAGTTCAAAATAAAATTCCAGATGTATTAAAAAAAAAAATTCAAATAATTAAACTCAGTTCCATTATCACTCTGAACAACTTTAATTGTTTGTGAGAATTGTCTATCAACCATTGCAACAAACAATATAAACTTATGAAACACCTCAGTTTTATCAACAAGCAAGTAATTCCAAAGGGGCACGAGAAAAATCATCCACGATAGTCAAAAAATATCTAGCACACAAGAAGAGGGATGCCTATACGGTCCCCACAAATCACAATGTACATTCTCAAAAATTCGTAATGCTTTATTCTCACTCAAAGGAAATTTGTCTCTAGGGTGTTTTGCACGAAAACAAACTTCGCAAGCTTTATTTAAACTACCCTTACGATCATTAACAGGAGGAAGAAGCTTGACTACTTTTTCTAACGGATGACCCATTCGTCTGTGCCACAACTCCAAAATTGAAGAAGACCCATGAGTTGTTAAATGTTGCACTGAAGCCTCTCCATCAAAGTAGTATAGTCCATCCCACATAATATTCGTTCCAATCAGCATCCTCGAATGGTCCTGTATAGCATACATAGAGTCATTAAATTGGACAGTGCATTGCAAATGATCAATCAATTGAGTTACCGAAATTAAATTACAACTTAATTTGGGAACCAAAAGAATGTTTTTTAGAGTTATTTTTGATGAAAATCAGACCGAGCCCTCCTTTGTTGCCATCACCGATTTTTCGTTTAGAAGGCGAAACGAGACAGTTATGTACTTCATGAGTATGAAAGAGCCACGAAGCATGACAAGTTACATGTCTAGATTCCCCGGTGTCAACAATCCACCATTCAAGCGGTCATCAGGAATTTTGATGTTACCAATAAATCCCGCAAGAGCTTTCCATTGATCGGCCGAGAATGCTTGAGAGGAGCCTCCCGTAAAGCTTGCCCCACGACCCACTCTGGCCACAGTGGAATTGGCTTGTGTAGATCCTCGTCCGTGGCCACTTTTTGAGGTGACTTTCCTGCAACCCCTGTGTTTGCTTTTGATTTATTCGGCCACCACTCTAGGTAACCAATTATCTCTGAATATGATTTTTCAAGGTGGCCTGTTTTCTTGCAGTACGTGCAATACAAGTGAGATTTATGCTCCTTCAAATATCTTTCATCTGAGTCAGTTGCCTTTCCCCTCGCTGCATTAGTGCGGAGTGGAAAACACATCACATCCGGTGGCTGCACTTCTGGGTCTGACTCAGCGTGACGAACACGATCCTCTTGCACAACCAATTGAAATGCACGATCAAGGGTTGGCAAGGGATCTTGAGATAATATATATGTACAAAGATGAGCATAATATTCCGAACATAGACCCATCAAAAACTGATAAAGCCGAGAAGCCTCCCTGCGTTTTTCATGTTGCTGACCCGCTGTACAAGCCGAGCAACAAGAATAAGTAATCAAGGGTTCATGATGATTGAGTTCTTCCCACAAAGTGGCCAGTTTCCCAAATTAGGTTGCCACTGATATGGTCTTCATTTGCTCACACTTGGCAATTGAAGATTTTATTTGTTGAATGCGAGGACCATTAACCAACGCAAACTGAATCTTAAAAATATTAAAAAGTGATTTTATTTAGAAAAATCTATATGTTGTTACCATGGTTCGACGTAGTTTTGTACGGAAGTCATAAGCCAAGGATAACAGGTTTTAAGCTCTCATATCTCCAAATGAGTAGAAGTTGAACAAAAGGAAATAATATAAAGAATTGAGAAGGAGAAGTGATACAAATATATAATGTAAATCTTTTTTTTTCTTTCATTAAATTTTTGTTTGTATGTGTGGGTGTGCATTACTTGTTTATGTATTATATATATATATATATTACATGTGTGTATTTACATTAAATGCATATATTTTGCATGAAATACATGTCAAATTACTTGTTTACATTTATAAAATGTTTGTATATAGATGACAAACATTGATCAGAGTTAGATTCGAAATCAAGTGCAAAGAGATATAATTTCGTTAACTCCCGAATATAGAACTGGTGTAAAATTTGTTTTTAATTTTGCAAGAGAAAATGGAATGAAATAAGATGGTATAATGAAATGTCCTTGTAAATATTGTAAGAATTTGTATGGGTTAGATATTGAGGATTTTAGTTTTTATTTGCTCGCTAACGGGATGCTTAAGGGTTATATCATATGGACGTCACATCGAAAAAGTGGGAAGGAAATGTAGTCGAACATCACATCATCGTTATTGTATTTGGGAACCTTTGAGGGTAGAACAACTGGTAGATTTGAATGTGATGCTGAACGATTTTACCGATGAAAATCCTGAATTTTATGATACCGTGGATCGGGGAACTAGTAATGTAGAAGAAGCTCCAAATGATATTGCCAAAAAATTGTATAAAGTGATTGTTGAAAATGGAGCACTTATTTATACTGGTAATACAAAGTATACAAGATTAAGCTTTATTATGATATTTTTCAAATTAAAAAGTAACTCACATGGTAGTAATATAGCTTTTAATAGTTTGCTTAACCATTTCACGAATGTGTTACCAAAAAACACATGTTTCCTCAAACTTATTATGTAATGAGAAAGATTATAAAGGGTTTAACAGTTGAATACTAAAAATTATATTTATGTGAGTACGATTGTATATTATTTTATGGATATGACAAGGATAAATTTGTGTATGACATATGTAGTCAAGATCATAATCGAGATGTTTTGAGGAAAGATGGTAAGAAAATTCTAAAAAAATTCTTAAGACATTTTTCTTTGATTCCTCGACTACAATGTTTGTATATGTCATCAAATACATCTGATCATAGGAGACGGTATAAGAATCGTGATATTAAAGATGAAGAAATTAGTCATCGCTTGGATGGAGATGAGTGAAAACATTTTGACACGTATCGAAGAAGCTTGATAGCAGCATCTATATGAGCTGTTGTTGGGTGTTGCATAAATTGAGTGAGGATATGGACATAAAAATAGATGTCAGGATGGGTTATTGTCAGATAAATGAGTTTTCCCATAAGACGTTGATATGGATGTGGGTCACTGAGGAAGGTTCTTGTTTCAACGTTGAGACGAAGGTGAATATCCATTGGAAGTTTCAATGGTGTGGCAGAGATAACATCAAATTCTTCAAGCAAATCCAACGCATATTTCTTCTGAGAGACAAAAAAATCCAGTTGTAGATCTGCTAATTTCAAGACCCAAAAAGTAGTTCACATCCCCCAAATCCTTCATCTTGAATGTTCCAGACATCATTTGTTATAGATGATTGATTTCTGCAAGATTGTTTCCTGCCAAGAACAAATCATCTACGTATACTAACACAAGAATGATAGAAGAGGACGTAGTGAGAGTGAACAAGCTGTAGTCGGAGAAAGATTGGACAAAGTACAGATCTTTGAGAGTGTTAGATAGTTTTTCAGACCAGTTTCGTGGAGCTTGACGCAATTACACAGTGACTTCTTCAGTTTGCACACGAAATTCAGCTTTAGAGAAGAACACTCCATCTGGTGCAGTACAATATGACTGTCAATGCCACTATAACCCTGAGGCAATCTCATATCGACTGTTTTATATAGATTTCCGTGCAAAAAAGCATTTGTAACATCCATTTGCATAACGTGCCACTGCTGAAGAGCTGCTACAGCCAACAAGACTCTTACTGTTGTCATCTTGGTAAAAGGGGTGAATGTGTGTTCATAGTCCACTCCATAAATCTGTCTGTTCCCTAATATCAACAATCGAGATTTGTAACGTTCAATTGTTCCCTATGGTGTAAACTAAGTTTTATAGAGCCATTTGCAACCAGTAGCCTTTGCACCAGGTGGCAAGGTTATGATTTCCCATGTATCATTGGCTTCAAGTGCTGAAAGCTATAGATTCATGACATTTACCCAATTGACATCTTGAACAGCCTGTTTAAATGAAGTACGGTCTTTGTGTGTTGTTATAGAGGTTAGAAAACAGTCAAAGGTCGGGGTTATTTATTGTTCAGTTACTGTTACCAGATTGGCACTAGGTTTAGGAAAGGGCCATGTGATATAAGATTTCATCCGAGCTGGGGTTTCATGTTGTCGAGATGACCTTCTTCGAGGGGACTTTTAAATTTGTATAACTGTAGAAGGCTGTGAGTGGGGTACATTAGATGTAGCTTCGATAGGAGAAGGTGACACACTGGGCATAGGGCTTAAGGTTTCATGTGCAGAGAGTTGGTTGTCACTTGATGTCTGAGCATCACTCATAAGTTCAACAAAAAAATCATCATCAATATGCATATGCACTGTAGCTGTAGGCATCACAGTTGGTAAAGGTGACATATAGGGCTTAGGTATAGTCACATTTAAAGAAAAAATAGTTTCATTGAACGTCACATCTCTAGATACAAATGTTTGTATAGTGCTTAAATCTAACAGTCTATAGCCCTTTTGAGTAGGTGGATAGCAAATGCTAAGCACACAAGGGACACCTCTTGAAGCAAATTTATCTGAACTATAAGTAGGGTTAATAGCAAATGCTAAGCATCCAAAGCACTTCATTATAGAATAGTCAACAGATTCATTATTTAGCAATTCATAAGGAATCTTATTACTGAGAGTAGTTGAGGGTAACCTGTTAATTATGTAGGCAGCTGTGAGCATAGCCTCTCCCCAGAAAGAGATTTTGAGTCCAGATTGAAGCATAATAGCTCTTGTAACCTCAAGCACATGTCTATGCTTTCGCTATACTCGAGCATTTTGTTGCGACCTGTAGGCACAGAAAGTCTGGTGCACAATTCCTTGCATCTGGAAAAATCTGCGGCATTTAGTATCGTCGAATTCCTTTGCGTTGTCTGACCGGATCACTTTAATAGATGAAGCAAACTGCCTTTGGACAAAATGATAAAAAGTTTCCATTGTCTTGAGGTAGTCAGATTTGTGTTGAAGTAAATACAACCAGGTCACTCTAGAATAATCATCAAGTATTGTCAGAAAATATGTAAACTTCTATCTTGTGCATACTTTGTACGGTCCCCAAATGTTTGTGTGCACAAGATCTAAGGGCTTGGTAGCATGTGACTCAATCAAGGAGAATGGAACCTTGTAAATTTTGCCATTGGGCATGTCAAGCACACCTTGCTACACCATGTATGCATTGTTTAATGCATTCTATAAACTTTAATTTAGACACAGTGGCATGCCCCAATCTGTTATGCCAAAGAGTGTATTCATCTGCAAGAGTAGCTTTCGATGCAACAAAGGAAAGTTGACTGGTGTTCTCAGACACTGCATTAGATGGAGACAGATGATACAACCCATTTTAGAAAATTCCTTTGCTTTTAACAATATGAGTTTCAGCATCAACAATAGTACACTCAGTTGGAGAGAAGATAGCATAACAATCATTGTCCTGAGATAGTTTGTTAATTGACAACAAATTACGAGTAAAAACAGGGACATACGGGATATTCAAGAGTTTAAGACCACTTGCTAATTTCACATCTCCAAGATGAGTCACCATGGTTGTTGCTCTAGTTGGTAGATTCACTGTTACATGAGGTTTGGCATTCTTAACATTATGCAAGAGACCATAGTCTGCAGTCATATGATCTGTTATGCCCGTAGCCATAATCTACCTTCCAGTTTCAATACCAACATTGTTACATGTGATCATTCCCGAGATTGGACATTCTAAAGCATCTTCATTATAATCATGTGACAATGACTGAGATGGGATGAGCTGAAGAAGTTGTTGCAGTTGTTGAGGGGAGAACACAATTGGTTGTTGAGTTATGTCAGATGGTGTAGAACCCATGGCCACATTTGCAGCAGGAGGACCTTTAGGAGAAGCACCAACTCGAGAGCTATTCCACCGTGCATTAGGTACAGACACTCTTGAATTGGATGGAGAAGGTTTGTGTTTATAGTTCCATCTGGGTGAGCCTACAATGTTCCAGCATTTGTCCCTAGTGTGCCCCTTTCTACCACAGACTGAGCATGACAATGACCTCTCTGCACTCACAGAGGTTTTGCTGAGCATAGCAGACACATCTGTATCATACGAATAGGCACCTTTTAAAACCTCTTTTTGTGACTCCTCTTGTTGAATGACAGCACAAGCCATTTCAACACTTGGTAAAGGAGTAATCATTAACATCTGGCTGCGTTGAGGAGTGTAAATATCATCCAATCTATTAAGAAACTGAAATAATTTTGCCTCTTCTTTTTGAGTGTGAATAAAAGTCAGCAATTGAGAGACATCTTCACCTACAGTTATCACAGCAAGCAATTGGTTCATAGACTCCAATTCTTCCGATACACTACTTAGAGATGTAAAATAATCTACCATAGTAGATTATTTGAGTAGATATAAAGTATGAGTTAGCTTATATTTGAGTAGATGTAAAATATGAGTTAGCTTATGGTAGATTATTTGAGTAGATGTAAAATAATCTACCATAGTAGATGTAAAATACGAGTTAGCTTATATTTGAGAGACATCTTCACCTACAATACTCATAGCAGGCAATTGGTTCATGGACTCCAATTCTTCCCATACACTACTTAGAGATGTAAAATAATCTACCATAGTAGACCATTTTGTTTCATATCATACCCCTATTTACTTAGCTTATATTTCCTGGAACCATGAGTTAACTAAAAACGCTTTTCTAATTGTTTCCAGACTTCGGAAGCAGAAGTAATAAAAAGCACAGACTTTTTAATAGTGACAGAAACATTATTGTGAATCCAGCAAGTTACCATACTATTACACATATCCCATTGAACTAGCCTCTGTCTGATCTGTAGCACTTCGAATCTCCGTTCCGTGTACAAAACCCAGCTTTCGTTTGGATGATAGTCTAATCTCCAAAGACCGCTTCCAAGATCGATATTCATCAGATCCTCGAAGTTTTGTGACTCTAATCGACAACTGGTTATCAGAGGGATGCAGAAACAGTAGGTTTTGCATATCTGAAAATGAAAACTTACTCCCACTCGCCATTGCAGACACACCACACAAACATAGATGTTTTTAAACAACTAACAATACAGGAACACAAACAAAACAAAGACACCACAAATATACAGAAAAAATCACAAAGAAAATAGCTCGATGCAAATCACTCTTCACACACCAATCTTCACCTGCTGCTCTGATACCATAATCCTTTTATAAACACAAATAGCAAAATGAAGAAATGAGAGCACAAGAAATGCACAGCATAAAAGGAGTCTCAATTAGATCTGAAAAACTCAATTGAACAACATTATATCCTTCCAGCATTATACCACCACTACAGGACAATATTGTTAGCCTCCAAGACTAAATATAGATAAAGACATATATGAACTTAAAGCTTATTACAATTAAAATGTTCAGCAAGAAAGAGTAAGAAATAAAACAAAATGTGGCTACTGTGGACCTAGATAATTGGCCACAGGAGACCATCAATATTAGTTACAAAAAGATTTATTCAAGACTACTCCTAAAAACTCTCAATGCCACAATCCACATAGATATGCCATAGCTACATGACTAAAACATACAAATAGAAAAACAAATAACTCCCAAGTTTAGAAAAACAAATACCACTTCTTTTCCAGTCGATTTGGGTCATTTATGATCGTAAACATTTCCAAATGATCATTTTCTAACCAAATGCAGAGATTTATAATAGTAGACATTTCCATATGACATTTTTTCAACCGAGTTTCTTCCCCTTTGAATCTGAGGCGGACTACCACACTGTTCCTGGGCCATAAGATTGGGACCTACAAGAAATATTACCGATTGAACTTGGTCGATTTTGGTAATATTTCTAACTGATTATATGGTTTGTTGTTGGTTTGGTTCAGTTTGAGAAGAAAAGAAAAATAGACAACTAAGGGTCGGTACTTGGTTGATTATGTACTTAAATATGACCATCCACATTGGTTGGTTATATTGGGTTGGAAATGTGAAGCCAAACCAACAATGCACAACGGTAGTATTTGTGGTGGTGACTTATGGCCTTTCCTTTCTTGTAGTGGGAATATTGAAGTGGTTCATCCTATGTTCTATGACAAGCTAAACAGACTATTAATAACCAATCTATCTACGAGTAGAGATGGGAGTTAGAAACCAAATTAACCAACTAAGAGTAATAGTATCATTACGCCAATTTTTTTTTATAAAGAGTTATATAATAAGATCTAAATTTTGTTTTGGAAATCATGTACATGAGGCTGAGGATGACCCATGAGATAATAACATTTCTCATATAAATACAAGAGTGTAAGTTTGTAATTTTAAGATAACTTACTAGTATTTACTGAAATGACATTAAATTTGTATGGTAAAAGTTTATAACCTCAGTGAGTTACTTGAGGTCATCCTTGGACCATTTTTCTCAAAAATATTTATTAGCGGTTGCAAAAATTAAAACATAATAAATCTAATTAAACTATGAGTATTTTAATAATAAGATTTTTTAATCAGAATTTAATTTCTACTCAAATTTATTCACAAATAGTAAAATACCTAAATTAATTAAAAATATCGCTATAAAGTAAAAAATTACGAAAATAATTATAACTATATTTTTTTGTAACTGAAAAAATCTTTTAATAAAAGTGATTAAATATTGTGTCCAAATATGAAATACCACTAAAATATTGTGCCTAATATATGTTTTTAATTAAAACTGTCTTCATAATAAATGTATTTTTTGAAAAAAGTTATGCGTTATAAAATATCCCTTCTTAGTCTTAGACTTTATAGATCTGGTTCATAAGATTCAAAAAAATTCATAATATAGGTTCTAAATAAAACTTTCAAAAAAATAAATGTATTTTTTGAAAAAAGTGTCCGTTATAATAACAAGCACTCTCTTAGTCTTAGACATTTAGATCTGGTGCAAAAAAATTAACAAACTATTAGCCAATCAGTCAGTCAAGAACAGGTACTTCTATCCTATGTAGCCAAGTTTATGTTTATAAAGAGTTATATAATAAGGTCTTGATTTTGTTTGTTTCAAAAGGGATATAACAACCATTGTAATTGTAGGTTGAAAGAAACAAAATTCATACAGAAATGGGACGATCAAACAGTGGAGTCTCACGCTATTCTCTTACAAACAGTCTTTATCTTGAAGGTGAAAAAGTCCTGGCCTTTTATGGTGGCAAGTGGTATCCGGCCAAGGTATCGCACTTGCAATTTTATCTTTTAAGTTTTTCTTTATCATTGGAGTGATTCCTATCTGTTTTAATTAATGTGTGTGATTGAATTTGGGTGATTTACATTGATTGCTCATGATATAATTATATGGGAAGGGAAAATAATTGATGCATTGTTATTTCACAATTCTCTTATTGTATCGTCACATTATTTGAAGAAGTTAATACATACTTTGAAGTTCTCTTATTGTCCTCAAGAGGATTCAGATTATTTGAAGAAGTTAATACATACTTTGAAGTTGTCAAAGTGCTTTTTTCGCAAACATCATATCAAACATCACAATTTGAGGATTAAATCCCAAAGATGTTGATTTTTGCTGTGCACTTATACTATAGTGACTATGTCCAAATACATGAAATGTGCACTAAGGTATTTAGTTTTAGCTCCTCATGAAAGTCATTGTTGCATATTTATTTTTTCTTTTATCATTAATATAGCGTGATTCCGTAAGTTATTTACCACCTTGCTGCATATATTTGAGCAATTGGTCAGTCATCTTTTGTGCTTTTATTGCCTTTGCATCTTTAACATTCTTTTGGTTTGCTTTTGCAATAAAAAAGGTATAAATTCTATTTTCTTTATAGGTGCGCAAGGTTGAATACGAGAAACAAATAGAGGCATGGACATATTGGGTTCATTATATTGTGAGTATTGCTTTATTAAAACCTTGTATTTTTTCATGAGCAATGAATATTATTAGTATTAATCATTTTTTAATAACCTATTGTCACTTTATATGTGCAGGGTTGGAATAAAAGGTTAGTAAGAGGAAGCACCTTACATTGAGAATAAAATACTTTTTTCTAATAAATTTTTTGTTCTATAATTTCTTTCCTTAATACGTTTGTGTTCTTGTAATTAGATCAATTATAGTAGTCTTTATATTATGTTAAATCCATTATTATCTTATTTATTATTGTTATAATAGCTAATTTGAATATTATTGAGTGGGTTACATGCTCATGAAAAGTTCTTTAGTTCAATGTTTGTTCAACTATTTTATGTTCATATTTTTTCTAATAGCTTGCTTTTAAGCATGTTAGCCTCCTCCTAGAACATTGTTAAAAACTTTCAAACTCACAGGTACGATGAATGGATATTAGATGCTCAACTCCTCAAGAAATTTAGTGAAGAATGTTCTCAAAAGCACTTGGGAAGCGTGGTAGATCAGCTATGGTATATTTATATGCACAAATATTTTGTATTTGTTTCAACCTCGCCTTCTTTTAATTAATATTAATACCTATGTTATGGTCACATGCAACAAGAGGTGGTTCCAAGATACACCTTGAGGTGGTATGCAAATAATAATTGTCATATTCTTAGTAAGATAAAAGTGAAGGTTCTTGAGTTATAATCCAATTTTTGAGAAAGACCGAAATGAACTCCAAGAATGCAAAGTATTTTTGCCATTCGAGGTTCAAACAATGATAAAAGACTAACACTTTGATTACAAGAGGTTGATGGTTTCAAGTTAATTATGCTCTCAATTGTTATTTAAAAATGACAAGTGCATATTTTCATGATGTTGTTAATGCTGTGATAATATCTAGTGATATTTTTATTGTTAGATCACCAATGTCACTCAATTTTTGTGCTATCCATTATATCTTGTGCCTTATTTTATATTAATAATAATTATTATCTTTTAGATCTTGGATAGACTCATATTTTAATTGTTTCTTACATTTTATTTTTCAGTCAGTTAAATGCTATTTCAATTTTTGTTATTTATCAGGAGGATCCTTTAATAATGGAGGAAAATAAGTTGAGTATTGAAATACCACAGGCACTCAAGACTCAACTTTTGAATGATAGAGAATATGTAACAAATTCATCAAAGGTACTCGAATTTCTGTTTTACTAAATTAAACTCTTCACCTCGTTTTATATAATCTTCACTGTACAAGTTTCTAACCAGGTACACATCATATATTTAGCTCTAAGTCCATCCTATAATCTTAAATGAAACTATCTTATATTTTCAGTTAGTTGATATATTTTTTAAGCAAAGGTGTGGAGCAGGGGGAGTTTAGAATCAAACTCATCATCTACATTTCTTGTAAACCTCTTCTGGCACTAACTCGATTGGGAATTCTTTGATCCTAATATATGTTAATTTAACTTTTTCGAAATTTTCAGTGATATGAATTAGCTCCCTTGAACTGCCCTTGATATTATACCTTCATAGTTAGTGTACCGTATGTGATCTATGTATCCTTCATACTTATATCCTTGCCTGGTGACTTACAGCTTGTTGGGCTCCCGCGTTCTCCCAGCGTCGATGGCATTTTGAAGATGTTCAATGAGTTCAGGGTGAATGAAGATGAGGAGTAAGTTTCTTATTTATAATTGATGTTAGTATTGAATTATTTGAGAATATGTGTGCTTAGGCTTAAATCCTACAATGTATTCTACAACAGTTTGTTCTTTATATGTAGGTCAACATCAAAAAGAAATAACTGACTTTTACTTTCAGTGATATAATAAAAAAATATTTGATGTCACTAACTTTTGTTGTTTTATTTTGTAATATTTCTTTATATATAGTTCCACGGCCTAGGTGTTTCTGTTGATCTAGAAGTCATCTAACTTCTGACATGCTTTGCTTTGGGGTTAAAGGTTAAGAGAGACAATTCCAGAAATCTTAAAAGGTTTGTGCAATTACTTCAACAAAGCGTTGTCCACAAAGCTTCTCTACAAAACTGAGCTCCAGCAATATGACGAAGTGCGTGCAAAGAATATCCAGCCTTCAACCATATATGGAGCTGAACATTTTTTGCGTCTTTTTGGTAAGCTAGACAATTCTTAGAGAGCTATTTAGATTATTTTAAATGAAGTTTCATGGTATTTTCTTTTCTATACATGCTATTTTTTTTAATTTAATATGGTGGCTAGGTACTATAATTGCTTGCAGAGACTTTGAAAGCATCAGTTTAAATAGTATGAAACTATTTCATTTCAGACCTATCATGCTACTAGACTTTTTGGCTATATATAATGACAAGAGTTTCAGACAAGACAAGTTTGCCTGTACCTCAAATCAAGGCTTTATGATGGGGAATTCTTTAATGTTAATTGATCAATCTATTTCAATTACAGTTAAGTTGCCAAGGTTCTTGCGTGCTGCTAACATTGACGAGGAATCACTGCTGAAACTTCAACAAGAGATAATTGAATTGCTGAAGTATGTCTCTTTCTTTTGATTAACTGCATTGCAGAAGATTTCAGTTTTTACTATTCTACCAACAAAGGCTGCCGTCCTACAGTTTTATATTAACTTTCTTCAGTCTATGGTCCTATAATTTCTTTTATTCCAAATAATGAGAGCATGTTGGCTTTGTTCCTCAATTGCTTTGCTGAGCCAATACTAATAAACACACTAACCATATTGTGTGCAGGTTTTTGGAGGCCAATCAGAGTACATTTTTCCTTTCTAGCTACTCACAAGAACCATGAAAATTTGGATATATACCTAGATGAAATAAGAAATATTGAACTAAGATGCTTTTATTTACTTACCAAATATTGAACTAAGATGCAGTTACCAATATGCTGAACACTTTATTTTAATTACCAAATATTGAACTAAGATGCTTGCTGTTTTTTAGCTATATAGCTGGCAGGAGCATGTGTTGTTTGTCATTGGCTTGTTATGTGTTAGTAGTTTATTTAATCAGCAATTTGGTGTTACTAGTTTATTTTAAGCACCAATAGCATGATGTAATTGGCAGTTATTTATTAGTGGGTATTTTTAAGATGATAATAATATTTAGTGGTTGTTAAGGAAAAAATAATCATATAAGCTAAGGCTGATAGTATATATTTGTTCTTAGGAAAAAATACACCATTGAACATATACCTAACCATCTTTTACTTAATATGATAATATATTTCGTGATTGTTAGCAAAAAAAAAAAATTAATCATATCCTAAGGCCAAGGTAGAAGTTCCTTTTGTTAAAAAAAGGTAATTAAAAATAAGTATAAAAATTTGTCTAAAATACCTACATTTTAAACTTATTTAAAAAGTATATTAGTTAAAAATTTATTTTCAAAATAATATTTTTGGAAAAAAAAGAGAATAAATCCGACCACATAAAAGCACGCACGAAAATTCGGCAAATTAAACCGACTGACAGGGCGTAATCGTCGGTTATTACTGTATGAATCGACAAAATCATACCGTTTTTGATGACGTGGCAACATTAAATCGAGCAGAGAGATGTGTCGATTATATTGCTGAAATGGCACGAATCACACTGACCCTCGATCATGGTTGATTATGAGTTTACCAGAAAAATATTAAAAGTGATTTTATTTAGAAAAATTTGTACATTTTTACCATGGAACAACATAGTTTTGTACGAAAGTCATAACTCAAGATAGCCGGTTTTAAGCTCTCATATCTCCAAATGAGTAGAAATTGAAAAAAAAGAAAAGAATAGAAAGAATTGAGAACGAGAAGTGATACAAACATATAATGTAAATCTTTTCTTTTTTTATTTTTATTACATTTGTGTTTGTAGTGTGGGGTGTGTATTACTTGTTTATGTGTTTATATGTATTAAATATGTGTGTATTTACATTAAATGCATATTTTTCATGAAATACTTGCAAATTACTTGTTTATATTTATAAAATGTTTGTATGTAGATGACAAACATTGATCGAAGTTGGATTGGAAATCACGTCGTTAACTCCCATATAGAGAGTGGTGTAGATTTTTTTTTAAATTTGCAAGAAAAAATGGAAAGAAATAAGATGGTAGAATGAAATTCCTTGTAAATATTGTACAGAATTTGTATTGGTTAGATATTGAGATTTAGATTTTATTTGCTCGCTAAAGGACCTTGAGGGTACATCATATGGATGTCGATCATCGAAAAAGTTGGGAAGGAAACGTTGTCGAACATCACATCATCATTATTGTATTCGGAACCTCTTAGGGTAGAACAACTAGTAGATTGAATGCGATGTTGAACGATTTTCCAGAAGAAAGCGTGAATTTTATGATACCGTGGATCGGGGAACTAGTAATGTAGAAGAAGATGGAAATGATATTGCCAAAAAGTTGTATAAAATGATTGTTGAAAATGGAGAACCTATTTATCCCGGTAATACAAAGTATACAGAATAGCTTTACTATGAATTTTTCCAAATTCAAAAATACTCAAAGTATAGTATATAGCTTTTGATAGTTCGCCTTAACCTTTTCACAGTAGGGGGGGTACCAAAAAACACACGTTTCCTCAAACTTATTTATAATGAAAAAGATTATAAAGGGTTTGAGGGTTGATATTGAAAATTATATTATGTCAGCACGATTGTATGTTATGTTATGGAGATGTGAAGGATAAATTTGTGTGTGATATATGTGGTCAAGATCGGTAATCGAGATGTTGCGAGAAAAGATGGTAAGAAAATACTAAAAATTCTTAAGACATTTTCCTTTTGTTTCCTCGACTACAACGTATGTATATGTCATCGGATACATCCGATCATAGGAGAAGGTATAAGAATCGTGATATAAAGATAAAGAAATCAGTCATCCTGCAGATGGAGAAGAGTGGAATCATTTTGACCGTTGATATCCATCATTTGCTCAAGAGATTCGCAATATAAGGTTTGGCCTTGCGACCGATGGTTTCAATCCTTTTGGCCCTACCGGAAAAAAACATAAAAAGTGTGTGGCCCTTGACTGTAGTTGCTTATAATCTTCCACCATCGACGTGTATGAAAAGGCCTTATATATTTATGACCGATATATTGCTGATTCCGAATAGCATTGGTAAAGATATTAATATTTGTCTAAGGCCTCTCATTGCCTCATTTATGGATCGATGAAAATGACAAGTCGCCTAGCGCACCTTATTCTTTCACTAGAAAATAACTTAAACTTTTGTGTCAATGGATAAGTTCTTTGAAACTTCTAGATAGCTAGTCTTCAAATATATCTCGTTGTTACAATAATGAGAAGTGTATATTTTATGAATTTAAATCACGTGATTGTTATATTTTTGTAAAAAACTTATTATCTCTTGCAATTCGTGAACTTCTATCGACACCTATTGTGGATGCCATCACGGTAATTTCAAAAACAAAAATCAATATTTGCGGTCATAGGTGGTTACAAAAAATGATTTGAAAATAATGGAAAAAATCGGTTCTTAAAGCATTGTGCTTGTTAGAAACAAATTTTCCTAAAAGTTGGTTTGATTTGATGGAACACTTGATTATACATTTAGTGGAAGAAATTAGACTTGATGGACCTGCTTATTGGTATTGGATATATCTGATTGAGCGTTTTTTCGGGAAACTTAAACAAAAAGTCAGTAATAAAGCAAGAGTTGAGGGTTCAATTATCGAACATTATATGGAAGAGGATATTCTTGATATTTGTTCTCTTTTTCTTTACCTCTGATTCGGAGATTACTTTGCATCGTAATGACGTTTTGTTTGACGTACAAAATTCCGATAAATTAAAAGTTTTCAAAGAATACGTTCTTCTAAAATCTCCTGAAGTTCAACCTTACCTAAAGTACGAAGATCTTACCATAAGAATTTAAAAGGACTATGAATGAGCTTAAAAAAGAACCAAGAAAATGGAAAGGGAGACCGGGGTGTCCAGGTTGTTGTTAAAGCCATCATATTGGTCCCTTTTATTTTGGAAAGATATGTTGAACAATTGGGAAACCAATAAGGGACATTCACATTTGTCATCCTCGGAGCCGCTAATCGTCAACTCTTAAAAAGGTTGCATAGTGCCGATGCCCGGTCATTCAATACCATATGGGAGTTATCTTATTTAAACATCTACGCACACACTCAAGTTTTTATTACCAAACTATATATGCTAATATAATTAATTTATTGATATTAAGGAAATTATAAAGCAAAACAAGAAGAAATCAACCAGACTTGAGGTGTGGGATAAATGTCATAAGAGAGTCGGCTCTGATCCATAAAATCTCATCTACACTACTCTGCATGCCATGCACATTGCGGTAGTTATTCAAATAGTTTTAGTGTACATGCTTGCTTGTTTATATAAGTACTACAATTTTCTTTTGTTATAATTTCACTTGAAAACTGTGCAGGAATGCTATGTCTCTATACTTGAGTGGATGCACTTGGATATTACTCAAACAAGTATGAGGGATGACCTATAGGATCAGTGGATGGAAGCAACGGGGTTCCTCGAAGGTGAAAATGCTCGAGCCACTGACCTCATTCCTACACAACTACACGCTATAGAGATTCCACCAGAGGCGAAGCCGACTCATTCTCATCCGCGCCAATCCACATCGATTCGCTCATGAGATATTCGATGAGGAAATACCCACATTTGCACGCACCGCCCTCTTCTAACCCAAGTCAGAGGCTGCAATGGAATAATCTCATTGGTAGTGAGGTTGTTCACATTGTCGGAACATTAATTGAAGATATTGTCGAAAAACCTAAAACGCAGGTTCAACAGGTATATTGTAAATTTAATTTTATTCCTGCTTTTAAATTGGTTTATACAGGTTTATATATTTATATAGGAACAACTTTATTTGGAGGTTTAAAATGATTATACCACCGAGGATGAGGCTTCGAACAATGAGGATGGTCGCGGTGGTAATTATAGTGGTGGTTGTGCTGATGTTGGTGATGGTGGCCAAAATAATGATGGTGGATCATCTTCTTCTGTTTCTTTGTCGGATTAATTATAAAGTTCTATGAACTTTAATTAATTTAAAAATCGGAACTTCTGTTGTAAGTTAAGACAATTTTGATGCACCAGTTTGTTGGATGTCCGGTTATATCATCCTTAAAATTGGTATTATCTCGGTTTGTAATGAAATTTAACTTTTTCTCGCTTAATATTTATCATGTATGTTTGTGAATATTTAATTTTATTGGTTGAATGTTTTGTAGGTTGTTTGTGTACTTGAATTGCATTGTTGGTTTTGAAATTGTATTATTGGTTTTGGAAATCCATTTTTGGTTTTGGAATGGCACTGCAGGAACTGCAGAAAACCATTATTTTTTTGTCTAAAAAACCCAAAAAAGCGACCGACCTAAGACATAACCGACCAAATTTTACCATAAATATACAGTAAAAACCGACTACCAGAATACATAAATGACTGTATTAAAGAGTAAAACCGACCGTATCCTTAAATGTTTGTCGGTTAAGGTTGGTCGGTTAAGGTTGGTCGTTAAGGTTGTCGTTATGACATGTATAGCCATATGTACAGAAAAGACCCCACTTTCTATATATTGAGGTGGGACATAACTGACTGAGGTTAAAAGGGTTCAACAGGACCAAATGTTATAACTGACTAGGCTTAAATCGACCATATAAATTTGACATTTTTAGCTTTTTAACCGACCAATTCTTGATAAAACCACAATATTGATGCAAAAGGTTTGATAGAAGGTTTTGAAAAACAACATAAGGGAAGGCTATAATATGGAATGTTTAGGTTTTTGAATTGTACTGAAAGTTTGCATTTTTGTAGTTTGTTAAATTATGATAGTGATGTAGTGGCTCATAATAGTCAAATTAAAAATTTGGTCACAAATATTAATGTTGATTATGTGAATATTAAGGGGGATATTGGTAGCTGATGAAAATAGGGTAGTCTAAAGCATACCTAAAGGTAGATCATGATAATAGGATAGTTTTGAATTGTATTTTCCTACCAGGTATTTGGCTTCAAGTGGCGAAACACATTAATTGTTTTGTGCTCTAAAACTGTCAATGTCATGCTTAAAAATTTGACATCTCCAAATTAGTTCAATAACAACGAAGCTAAGCTTTATATAAAAAACTAAAAATTTTAAAATTTATGCATCTTGTGGTAATGCAAGCGCGTGTTGCAGATGTTAGAGAGGATTGTTAAACTGTTGCATTTATATAAAAATTCTCATTGAAAAAGATTAGTACATGAATTTCATTTTAACATAATAATGTTATTTATTTGACATTATATATGACTTTTATTTCGTCAGTGTTTTATATTCGAATGCTTTGTATTAGTTTGATAATGATAATCAAAGTTTTGATTATTTATCTATGATTGATTCGGCTTATTTTTGTTTTTGGCATGTATGTATGTATGTTTATATATAGACATCATTTATATATTTTGTTTATTGACATCGTTCTTATTTTTTACATCGATTATTAACGGATATCTTAGTACGTGTCTAAGATATCGGATAGTAAGTAATGTCTTTGTATGTTTAATACATCAGTTATTTAGTTAGAAATGATGTATTATAGAGTCTTTCACATTAGTACAGAACCGATGTCAAAAACAGAGACTTTTAACTACCACTACGCCATAAACGACCTTATACAACATGATTAAGTGATGTTGCCGTAGAAAATTTTACCATATCATTATGATAATCTACCCTATTATAATATGTTTTTATTATATTAGCATAGGTTTGTTAAAGTGTTGCCAAGCCATAGTATAAACTAAAATATTCATTTTTTATTAAAAAACAATTAAAATTCTGCTGAGTAGTCACACGTGGGTCCCACATGGGGGTTCCCAGTTGCTGACATGACCCCGGTGGGTCCCATCTGTGGGCCACATACTCCCCACGTTGCTGACGTGGCAGCTTTGGTCCCCACATGGGTGACACCACACTGCTGACGTGGCTGGTGGGTCCCGCATGTGTGCCCTACATTGCTAACGTGACAGTATGGTCCCCATATATGGGCCCCACACTGCTGACGTGCCAGTTCTGGGCCCCACACTATTGACGTGCCAGTTGGGGTTCCCACATGGCTGAAGTGGTGATTGTGGTCCCCATCTGGTGGGGCTCCACTAATGACATGGTGAAGGGTACACTCTGCTAATGTGGCCACAGGTGGGACACATTTGTGGTGAGGTTGAAGTACTATTGAAGGTTAAATAAAAATTTTGCACAACCTGGTAATTGAACCCGTGACCTCCCACATAGCAATATGAGGTGCAATTCACTACACCACAGATGAAAATGTGTTTTATACCACATTGTTTGAATGTAATCTTATACAAACAATTGATTTTTACTTAAAAGAAAAGACTCCTTAATTGACTCCTTTAATTTTTTTAAATTAAATTTCGATGATTCATCCATACAGATGTTAGAAACTATCTACTTTAGGGGTGTACCATCATATTTAGGATTAACCTATATATAATATATATATATATATATATAATTATTGTGAGATAATATAGCAGTCAAAGTAGTCAGAATAAACCACCCCAAAACTGCGCTATTGTGCCGAATAAAGTATCGATTTTTTTAAAATAAACTTTCGACTTCCCTCAATAACGGATGTTAGGAACTATCTATTTTAGGTGTGTACCAGGAAATTTAGGATTTTATATATTTAGTTTTGGAGATATATAGCAATCAAAGCACTCAAAATAAACTAACACCTAAACTGCGCTATTGTTGCAAATGAAGTATCGATTCTTTTAAAATAAAATTTCGATGATCCATCTGTACGGATGTTAGAAACAATATATTTTAGGGGTGTAACATAATTTTTAGGATTTTGTTAGGTCACACACACTGTAGAAGGGGGTTGAATACAGTGTTTACTACAATCAAATCGAATATAAGAACTCAAGTAATAGAAAATAGATTTTATTGAACACAATAAAGTCTATTACAATATGGAACTATCCTCTCTCAGTGATGAACTAATTATTACGAGAGCTGTTAGGGTTACAATGAATAATAACTTCGATAATGATAACACATATAGTGTAAACCCTATTCCTGTGTTTATATACTACACAATTACAAGATAATGTTCTAATTGATATGGAATATAAGTTTGCTTCCTAAAATATATCAACTAGTTATTTTTCTTCCAAGTATTCTATTTTTCATAGAATTCCTTCTTCATGCATATTTCTTTATGTCTTAGTCTCGATCTTCTTTCCTTTCAATCAACCGCCTGCCTTATCTGAAAGTCTCCTTAAGTCCTGATATTATCTCCTGATAAATATCTTCTGATAACTTAAGTTCTGATATCTTAAGTTTTTTCTTCATTATAAGTGTTGATTTCCAGTTAAGTACTGATTTGTCATGTTAAGTAAGATCTGAAAAATAAACACAAATCGTATTACATATGACATCACAAATATATCTAACGATCTCCCCCAACTTATAAATTAGCATAATATACAATTTTAACAAATATTTGATGATGTCAAGAATATTAAGTACAAATACATGAGAATTTGACTAGATAACTACAACTTACAGTCCTTTTAGCTTTACCATCTTAAGGTCTGATAACAGCTTCAGTCTGTACACACTTCAGAATTTAAGCAGTTGTAGATCTTTGACTTGGCTTCAATTTCTGATCTCTTTGATGTCAGGAGTTGTTCTGAGATAGTTCTTCAAAAGACATCTCTCACCATATTCAAGTTCATTAACCATCCTCCTTTTAGCATTTATCAATTCAGTTGTATCTTCACCAGTTTGAAAAATAGCTGCTCTGAGATCATTTATCTTAGCTTTTCATATCTCCTGATCTAGTCTAATCATATGCCTTGTCAGACTCTAAATTGAATTCCACAGCCTTATAACCCAGAAAAGTAGTTATAATCTTAGTAGAGTTAGGGTTCATTTTAACAATATCACCTTTGTGATCTCTATACTTGGGACAATATGTGCTATCAGACTTTACAGAATAAAGCTTCTTCTGTCTTTGAATTTGTGACTTTAAATAACCTGCAGCACTATCTGTTAATCTGTTTCTCACTTGAAGTAGGAATAGGACATGTTCCAGTTCCTCAAAATACTTCAGTGGTATAGCATTCTGCCTGATATGGTATACCCTTCCATCTATCATAAAATATAACAAGATATGTTTTTTCAAAAAGGTATGGTAAACCATTTGTACAGATTCAAGTCGATTCAATCTTTCAGGAGTTGCTCCAACACCTTGTTCACTTAAGGAAGTTGGATCATTGGTAGTGTTATGTACTATTCTTTCATCAAAACTACCCAATCCATATTTATCTCTTGCTTCCTTTCCTGTAACAACTCTTGCTTCAAAACCACTTGTTACAGTCTTCAAAGATTGAGTATTTTAGCTTTGGTGAATCCTGGTTGGAGTATCTTTGAAGGTATAACATGAGCAATGTCAGAGGATTCCTTTTCCTTATCATCTGATATCAAGCCAACTTGAGCTATACAAGAGGTTGCTTGCTTCTATGTCATATCAGAACTTATTACATCTTGACTCTGAACAACATGAGCCATGTCAGAGGTTGTTTGAAAAATCTTCTTTTGCATCAGAGTAAGACTAGCATCTTCTTCATCAACAATTATTTCTTCATCCATGACTAGCATATAAACCTTTACAGGTTTATTAACTTTTTCTTTACCCTTGGACCTTGGATCAATTTCAACTTGTGATTTGGCTTTGGTTGCCTCGGAATTTGTTCTTTCTTTTATCACAATACCCTTAGGCTTTGGAAATTTCTTTTCAATAACAGAAGCTTTAGATTTTATCTTGACACCTTCTGCTTTGAGTCTAGCTTCTTCTTCCTTTAGACTCTCAAAGTCCATTCCTGTATTTTCTTTAAGAAATAACTGCTTTGAAATTTCTTCATCAAGTTCCAGATGTTCACCAGAACTTATCCTTTTACCAGAATCAGAACTTATTCTTCTCCTAGTATCAGAACTTATTCCTGACTTGTAATTCTAGCTTTACTTGATAAAAATCCTTTGCTTTGACCTTGACCTCTACCCTTATCAGAGTTTCCCTGGTCATCATTTCCATCATCCTTTCCCTTCAGTGTCTGAATAGATTTGCATTTGGACTTAATCACTTTCTCCCCCTTTTTGGCATCAGCAGGTAAAAGAAAGAGATAAGAAATTCCACTGAGGATTGGATCTCATTGAGTTGAGTTTGGTGAGAAGCTTGATTCTTTAAAATTTCATCAATCTGAGTTTGTTGCTTCTCCTGAATTTTCTCAATATAGGTAATTCTGTCAAAGGTTGGCTTGAAGAAGTTTGTTAGAGGAGAAACACCAGTACCATGGAGTGAAACTCCTAGAGGAAAGGAGTGGACTAAAGAATGGAACTCAGTTAGTTTTGTTCCTTCTGAAAAGATTCTTGCTGAGCATCTGGCAAAAGCTGATGAAATGCTAATAAATGATGATTTCAAGGCACAACTGAGAGTTACTGTATTGAGTACAAGGCACCTTCAAGGTCAACACTCAACAACTCATGCCAAGGTGAATAAAATTCAAGAAACCTTGATCCAGCAAGATATGAATATTTGTTAAAATCTTGGCTTCATAAATGTTACCATGCCTATATCCTTTCAGAACAACTTTGCATATTGATTTGCTTACAACTTCACAGTGTTCTTCAAAGAAATCCACATGATAACCTCTGTCACAGATTTGACTAACACTCAGCAGATTGTGTTTAAGTCCTGAGACCATAGCTACTTCTTTAATGATGATATTCCCAAGATTAATATTTCCATATCCCAATGTTTTTCCAATATTGCCATCTCCATAAGAAACACTTGGGCCAGCTTTCTCCACAAAGTCTGATAGCAGGGCCTCTATTTCCAGTTATATGTCCTGAACATCCACTGTCCAGAACTAAGATGTTTTTCCTGTTGCCCTGCAATCACAAAGACCACTAATGATTAGTTTTAAGGACCCAGACTTGCTTGGATCTTGTGGCCTTATTAAGTTGCTTAACATTTGCAGCGGATTTTGCATCAGAGTTTATGTTAACATTTTTCTTATCAGCATTTACACTATTAGACTTTGTATCAGAACTTACACTAGAAGGAACAATGCCAACTTTCTTTAAAGAAGGTTTTATTTGATATAATCATAGTACAAACTATGATATTCCTTACAAGTATAAATGGAATGCCATAAACTACCACAATGAAAATAAGGATTATGTGGCTTATATCTAACAAACTGACTCTTAACTCCTGACTTTGAAGGTAAGGAGTTTATGTTCTTATTCTTCCTACAAAAAGAAGCCAGATGGTTAGAACTTCCACAGTTATGACATGTTTTTCTAGGAGCATTAGGAACAGGCTTATAATCATTGCTTTTATTCACACCTTCCTTTCCATTCCTATTTTTCCTAGGTGATTGAACCTTGTTTACATTCTTAACATCTTTCAGCTTATGCTTAAGCTGCTTCTTCGTCATTAAGCCTGCGTTTACTTCAGTTATCATTTCCAGTTTTAGTTTGTCAGAAGTTAATTCCTCTTTAACTTCTGATTTCTTAGTATCAGACTTTACAAGTACAAACTTAACAGGTTTTAGATTGGCTTTTGTTTAACAACTTTAGGCTTAATTTCTATAGTTCCTTTATCATTCTTATCATCTCCATAACCTAAGCCCTCTTTCCAGTTCCCACTACTTAACAAATTCTGAGTTGTTCTGCCAGAGTTAGTCCAAGTCCTGATAATCGCTCTTTCCTTTTCTAGCTCAGTTTTTAGAGATTCATTCATTTTAAGTACTTCATCCCTAACATAGAAAACATCATCTCTATCTTTCTGAGTTTGATGAAATATGACTAACTCTTTTTCTAAATAATCATTCTTATTTTTACAAGCAAGATTTTCAGAAGTTAATCTTTCACATGTTAAAGTTTGATCTCTATAACTAATGAACATGGTTTTAAGATATCTTCTCGACTCATTAATATCATCAGTATGAAAGGCATAAGTAGTTTGAGGTACCTTTAACTCAGCAGCATCAGAACTACTATCAGCATTTGCCATCAAGGCATAGTTCTCCTCACTTTCAGAATCTGAAGTGTCTGTCCAGCTTTTCTTTTGTATGAGAAGATCTTTGCCTTTGTCACTCTTCACTTTCTTGCAATCAGGAGATATGTGGCCTTTCTCACCATAGTTGTAGCATTTGACATTTGTGTAATCTCCTCTGTTAGACTTTCCTCCTTTGCCTTCAGACTTTCTGAAATTCCTCTTATCAGAATTTGCACCTTTCCTGGAAAGCTTTTTTCCCTTCCTGAACTTCCTATATGTAATCCCTATGATTTATTTCACCAGAAGAGCGCACAGCTTCACAATCTCTTCATCAGCATCCATCTCAGAAAGCTTTCAGTTTCTGAGTCATCATCACTATCAGAACTTGATGACTCAGTATCAGATTTTGTGATGAGCGCTTTTCCCTTGCCTTTCCTTGAGGTAGCTGCCTTGTGGGATTCTTCTTCAGCCTTAAGAGCAAATGTCCTTGACTTTCCTCCTTTCCTCTTGCTTCTTTGTTCCATCTCAAGTTCATGAGTCTTGAGCATCCCATAAATTTCATCAAGAGTTGTTTCTTCAAGATTATAGTTATCTCTTATAATTGTTGCCTTCAAATCCTAACTTTCAGGAAGACCTAACAGGAATTTAAGGTTTGAATCTTCAATATCATACTCCTTATCAACCAGTGACAAATCATTCAAGAGTTTGACAAATCTGTCATATAGATCAGTCAATGACTCGTTAGACTTTGAGTCAAGGTTCATCTCTTG
>NW_027420150.1:0-4462 GCF_009905375.1 Apium graveolens
AGGTGGTAAAAGATGTCAAATTGGATGTATATGATGTTAACATGTTAATTGTACAAATATATGGTGGAAAGTGACTCTTTAGGGTGCAAAGTGACTCTAATATGGTGAAAAGTGACTTACATGGTTGATTAGAGCCAAAATGTGAAACAAATTGACTTGTATGAAAGTGGAACTAAGAGGTGATAAAAGAATGTCAAATTGGATGTATATGATGTTAACATGTTAATTGTACAAATATATGGTGGAAAGTGACTCTTTAGGGTGCAAAGTGACTCTAATATGGTGAAAAGTGACTTACATGGTTGATTAGAACCAAAATGTGAAACAAATTGACTTGTATGAAAGTGGAACTAAGAGGTGAAAAAGATGTCAAATTGAATGGATATGATGTTAACATGTTAATTGTACAAATATATGGTGGAAAGTGACTCTTATAGGGTGCAAAGTGACTCTAATATGGTGAAAAGTGACTTACATGGTTATTAGAACCAAAATGTGAACAAAATTGACTTGTGTGAAAGTGGAACTAAGAGGTGAAAAGATGTCAAATTGGATGTATGATGTTAACATGTTAATTGTACAAATATATGGTGGAAAGTGACTCTTTAGGGTGCAAAGTGACTCTAATATGGTGAAAAGTGACTTACATGGTTGATTAGAGCCAAAATGTGAAACAAAATTGACTTGTATGAAAGTGGAACTAAGAGGTGATAAAAATGTCAAATTGGATGTATATGATGTTAACATGTTAATTGTACAATATATGGTGGAAAGTGACTCTATAGGGTGCAAAGTGACTCTAATATGGTGAAAAGTGAATTACATGGTTGATTAGAGCCAAAATGTGAAACACAATTGACTTGTATTAAAGTGGAACTAAGAGGTGATAAAACGATGTCAAATTGAATGGATATGATGTTAACATGTTAAGTACAAATATATGGTGGAAAGTGACTCTTATAGGTGCAAAGTGACTCTAATATGGTGAAAAGTGACTTACATGGTTAATTAGAACCAAAATGTGGAACAAAATTGACTTGTGTGAAAGTGGAACTAAGAGGTGGTAAAAGATGTCAAATTGGATGTATGATGTTAACATGTTAATTGTACAAATATATAGTGGAAAGTGACTCTTAGGGTGCAAAGTGACTCTAATATGGTGAAAAGTGACTTACATGGTTGATTAGAGCCAAAATGTGAAACAAAATTGACTTGTATGAAAGTGGAACTAAGAGGTGATAAAAGATGTCAAATTGGATGTATATGATGTTAACATGTTAATTGTACAAATATATGGTGGAAAGTGACTCTTATAGGGTGCAAAGTGACTCTAATATGGTGAAAAGTGAATTACATGGTTATTAGAGCCAAAATGTGAACAATTGACTTGTATGAAAGTGGAACTAAGAGGTGATAAAAGATGTCAAATTGAATGGATATGATGTTAACATGTTAATTGTACAAATATATGGTGGAAAGTGACTCTTATAGGGTGCAAAGTGACTCTAATATGGTGAAAAGTGACTTACATGGTTAATTAGAACCAAAATGTGAAACAAAATTGACTTGTGTGAAAGTGGAACTAAGAGGTGGTAAAAGATGTCAAATTGATGTATATGATGTTAACATGTTAATTGTACAAATATGGTGGAAAGTGACTCTTTAGGGTGCAAAGTGACTCTAATATGGTGAAAAGTGACTTACATGGTTGATTAGAGCCAAAATGTGAAACAAAATTGACTTGTATGAAATGGAACTAAGAGGTGATAAAAGATGTCAAATTGGATGTATATGATGTTAACATGTTAATTGTACAAATATATGGTGGAAAGTGACTCTTATAGGGTGCAAAGTGACTCTAATATGGTGAAAAGTGAATTACATGGTTGATTAGAGCCAAAATGTGAAACAAAATTGACTTGTATGAAAGTGGAAATAAGAGGTGAAAAAGTCAAATTGAATGTATGATGTTAACATGTTAATTGTACAAATATATGGTGGAAAGTGACTCTTATAGGGTGCAAAGTGACTCTAATATGGTGAAAAGTGACTTACATGGTTGATTAGAGCCAAAATGTGAAACAAAATTGACTTGTGTGAAAGTGGAACTAAGAGGTGATAAAAGATGTCAAATTGGATGTATATGATGTTAACATGTTAATTGTACAAATATATGGAAAGTGACTCTTTAGGGTGCAAAGTGACTCTAATATGGTGAAAAGTGACTTACATGGTTTTAGAGCCAAAATGTGAAACAAATTGACTTGTATGAAAGTGGAACTAAGAGGTGATAAAAGATGTCAAATTGGATGTATATGATGTTAACATGTTAATTGTACAAATATATGGTGGAAAGTGACTCTTATAGGGTGCAAAGTGACTCTAATATGGTGAAAAGTGACTTACATGGTTGATTAGAGCCAAAATGTGAAAACAAATTGACTTGTAAAAGTGGAACTAAGAGGTGATAAAAGTCAAATTGATGGATATGATGTTAACATGTTAATTGTACAAATATATGGTGGAAAGTGACTCTTATAGGGTGCAAAGTGACTCTAATATGGTGAAAAGTGAATTACATGGTTGATTAGAGCCAAAATGTGAAACAAATTGACTTGTATGAAAGTGGAACTAAGAGGTGATAAAAGATGTCAAATTGGATGTATATGATGTTAACATGTTAATTGTACAAATTATGGTGGAAAGTGACTCTTATAGGGTGCAAAGTGACTCTAATATGGTGAAAAGTGACTTACATGGTTATTAGAGCCAAAATGTGAACAAAATTGACTTGTAAAGTGGAACTAAGAGGTGATAAAAGATGTCAAATTGATGTATATGATGTTAACATGTTAATTGTACAAATATATGGTGGAAAGTGACTCTTATAGGGTGCAAAGTGACTCTAATATGTGAAAAGTGACTTACATGGTTGATTAGAGCCAAAATGTGAAACAAAATTGACTTGTGTAAAAGTGGAACTAAGAGGTGATAAAAGATGTCAAATTGATGATATGATGTTAACATGTTAATTGTACAAATATATGGGAAAGTGACTCTTATAGGGTGCAAAGTGACTCTAATATGGTGAAAAGTGACTTACATGGTTATTAGCCAAAATGTGACAATTGACTTGTGTGAAAGTGGAACTAAGAGGTGATAAAAGATGTCAAATTGGATGTATATGATGTTAACATGTTAATTGTACAAATATATGGGAAAGTGACTCTTATAGGGTGCAAAGTGACTCTAATATGGTGAAAAGTGAATTACATGGTTGATTAGAGCCAAAATGTGAAACAAAATTGACTTGTATGAAAGTGGAACTAAGAGGTGATAAAAGATGTCAAATTGGATGTATGATGTTAACATGTTAATTGTACAAATATATGGTGGAAAGTGACTCTTATAGGGTGCAAAGTGACTCTAATATGGTGAAAATGCTTACATGGTTGATTAGAGCCAAAATGTGAAACAAAATTGACTTGTATGAAAGTGGAACTAAGAGGTGATAAAATGTCAAATTGGATGTATATGATGTTAACATGTTAATTGTACAAATATATGGTGGAAAGTGACTCTTATAGGGTGCAAAGTGACTCTAATATGGTGAAAAGACTTACATGGTTAATTAGAACCAAAATGTGGAACAAATTGACTTGTGAAAGTGGAACTAAGAGGTGGTAAAAGATGTCAAATTGGAATGGATATGATGTTAACATGTTAATTGTACAAATATATGGTGGAAAGTGACTCTATAGGGTGCAAAGTGACTCTAATATGGTGAAAAGTGACTTACATGGTTGATTAGAGCCAAAATGTGAACAAAAGACTTGTGAAAGTGGAACTAAGATGGTATAAAAGTCAAATTGATATGATGTTAACATGTTAATTGTACAAATATATGGTGGAAAGTGACTCTTATAGGGTGCAAAGTGACTCTAATATGGTGAAAAGTGAATTACATGGTTGATTAGAGCCAAAATGTGAACACAATTGACTTGTATTAAATGGAACTAAGAGGTGATAAAACGATGTCAAATTGAATGTATATGATGTTAACATGTTAATTGAACAAATATAATAGGGTGCAAAGTGACTCTAATATGGTGAAAAGTACTTACATGGTTAATTAGAACCAAAATGTGAAACAAAATTGACTTGTGTGAAAGTGGAACTAAGAGGTGGTAAAAGATGATGTCAAATTGGATGTATATGATGTTAACATGTTAATTGTACAAATATATGGTGGAAAGTGACTCTTTATAGGGTGCAAAGTGACTCTAATATGGTGAAAAGTGAATTACATGGTTGATTAGAGCCAAATGTGAAACACAATTGACTTGTATGATAAGTGGAACTAAGGGTGAAAATGAATGTTAATTGGATGTATATGATGTTAACATGTTAATTGTACAAATACTATGGTGGAAAGTGACTCTTATAGGGTGCACAAGTGACT
>NW_027420151.1:0-21619 GCF_009905375.1 Apium graveolens
TATTTACTATCTATATAATCCTTAATAAATAACAAGATAATAAAATAGTACATATGCTTATGATTATGCAAGTGGACAAAATATAAATATTGGTGTATAAAATTTTCATAACCTTACGTGTGAAAATATCATTATACAAAATAAGTATAATCAATTTAAAATGAGCATATATTTAATTGGTTCACTAATCTAAATGCATATCTAAATCAAACATATATTTAACATATATATGAATTATGCATGCACAAACACGTAATTATAAACATAAATTCATGCATTAAATATTTACAAAAAATATGGTGATTATTAACTAAAACATTTAATAATCAACATCAAACTAAGATTAAATTAAGTAAACTATAATGTTATACACATAACCATGGAACTAAATAATAAATAAACTAACAAGTGAATTAGAATAGTCAAACATAGTTCAAAAAATGTAATTTAATTATATATATATATAGAAGTATACAATAAACATGTAAAATACATAAGTAAAAATATAGGAAATAGAACGTACCTGAAAAGAGAAGATGTTATACAGAGATAAAATGATATGCTAATAGCCTATTTATACACAAGTTGGTTCAACTAATACTCCGATTTATGGGTTAGTGGGTACGTGATCACAAATTTAAACAAACATAACATGTAGTGTTTGACTGAGTTTTTCAAATACTCATAACACGTACTAATAAATATACACAACATAACTACACCTATTATTAAATTCTAGTGATAAAATAAATATATATTAAATTAAAATTATGCACATATAAATTAAAAAATTTTTTTAACCTTACTTAAATATTTTAGATAACTAGAAATATTTATTTTTAATATAAAAATACGCGTCTTTTGATTTATTAACAAATCTATATAATAAAATATTTTTTTCTTATATAACCAAATAATTAAAAATGCGAAAAATGTATATATATATATAATTACAAAAATCATGGTTATTACAAAATTGATCATGGTAATGATGAAGATATCCTACAAATTGATGCTCTTTTAGTTGAAAAGTTTAGAATATGGGCTATATAGACTTCAAAAAAAAAGTTTTTGAAAAAAAGGCTCTACTTTCTCCAACTTTACCTTGATAAGAGGAATTAAAGAAAGAATGATCGCAAGGAGTCAAGGTATGGGAAAATTACAAGTCAAGATCAAGTGATATAATTGTGATGAAGTCGGACACTTTGCTGCTCATTCAGAAAGCCAAACGCTAAGAAGAAAACAGTCTTGATCAACAAGAAGAAGAATTGAAGCAAGTTTGGACGAGAAGAACAATTGGGACCATACATTACAAGAGTACAAACTATGCTCACAAAAAATTGGATAATGTTCTATATAAAGGGCTTTTCTTAATTTTAGGTAAAGTTACAAAATAAACTAATGGAGATTAAATATTTAAACATATATATTTTATTTTGTTGAATGAATTATCTTGTTAAACTAACACTGTTGAACAATCAACTTTTGGAAATTTATGTGAATTATTCATAGTAAAGTCAATATTTATTTAAATTGAAATGATATCAATAGTTTAAATTTGTTTTTATGATTTTCTTGCTAATAAAAATGTTAAACACATTATTGAGACGTCATTTTAAGGATAAAAAAAATATTTACAGGGAAAATACAATATTGTAAAAAATAAAACTTAAATCATCATAAACATATTTATGTTTGCAAAATAAATTGAACAAATTAAATATTTAATCTTGAATTATAAAGTAACTTATATAAAATATGTAAATGTCAAGATTAATGAACTGATATGTCTTTTCTAAAAAATACACAACATTAATAAATGAATAAGAAAATATTTTATACACTGAATATGAAAAAAAAATTATTTTATCTTTATCGCCTCCCAACAACACCAGTATTTTACAAAAAATATAAATTTAAACAATTCGATAAAAATAATGAACAATTATCCAGTATCCAATTTAAAGTCTAATTATATAACAACTAAATCGACTAATTATTATTGAATCAATATATGTAAATAAGGTACTTAATATTGATAAATGATATATAAAAATACATTATATTTAGTGTTAAATATAAACCATAAAAATTTGAAAAACTCGGTTGATTCGATCTTAAGAAAGTCATATTTAAAAAGGCCCCGAAGCTCCCTGATCATCTATTTATAAAAACGTGCTTCTCTCATAAAGAGAAAACAACTTGGATTTACAGAAATTTGGAATTTAAAATATCGAAATAATTTTTTTGATAGTTTATTTTTCATCACAATTTTTTACACTAAAATATTTTGGGATAAAATTCTAAAGGGAAAAAATTATGCACATCTTAATATATTTTAAGAAAATTTAACAAATGTACATTATTTTTTGAAGAAATGAAAAGTAATAAAATTAAGTTTTTTACATATATCTAATTCAGACGTGCTGTAATTTGCGCCATTCTTGGCCCTCAAAATTTTGTATAAAATCCAAATTCAATAGTTTTTTAGAAAAATTGATTCGATCCAAATTCTAAATATGTAAATTAATAAAGCCACCCTTAACAACTATTTAATTTATCTTATTTAAATTATTTAATATTTATCTTTTAAGTTTAAATGAACATTTATCTTTTTTAGTTGAAATAAATTAGTCAATTAAATTATAATTATTATGTTCCCACTATGGCTTATTGGCTTTCTATTCTACCAAAAAATTTATTTTTAGTTGCTAATAGAACCATAATATTTCTCACTTTGTAAGTCAAGAGTTATTATTGCTATTTAAGCAAGCAAAATAATTTCTAATTGGATTTATCTTCTTGTACCTAGATAATCCATCAAGAAACTAACAATTCATGTTTCAATAGAATTGGTCAGACCAAAATTCAAGACTTGTTCCACGAAAACCAAGTCCTAACAACACTTTAAATACTCATTTAAATTTGATAAAATTTACATAAAATAAGTCAACAAAGAAACATGCAAATCAATACAAGAAGCAATGTTTAAGATATAGTAAGTCTACTATAGACCACCCCACATGAAGCATGTTTTTTTACATAGTATTTAGTATAAAATGATTTAAAATAGAAATAGTTGCTGCAATCACTAATGGGGAATTCAGAGGAGGTATCAATGGCATGTTGTTCTCCAAGTATGCAGCAGCAGCAGCAATCCCCACTTCCAAGTTGTACCAAGGAACCAACAATCCTTAAGAATCATCTCCATACCAGTAAGACAGCCTATCACTTGCAACTACAAAAAACACAGTACGTTTCTAGTAGAATATTTTAAATATTTCATTGTTTTTTGAAATGGTTAGTAAGAGGTAAGTAGAAAAAAAATATTTATAACTTGTCTCGTTTATGAGTGATGTGTGATCTTAGTAAAAGGAAGTAGAACACAAGGTTATGGCTCAGTATATGAAATTTTACATAGTTTTTTTAAAGCTTCTCAAGTGAATGGAGGAACTAACATATTTTACTATTAATCTTGTCTCTGGTCAATATGTAGATGCAACAAAATCTATAACATTGAATATAAGAAATGACCATATACCTCATTTAGATTTCTCACATGAATCATATTCTCGAATCCTTTCATGCTACTTTATTAGTCCAAGCCATAAGATCCAGTTGTATAATTCTATGCCCTTCTAATAACTTCTCAACTATCAATGTAACGTAGGTACCATAACCGCAGTAACAATATGACTAATATGACTAAACGGTTCATCTTTCTCAGTGCAGTTTTTCAGCCCCGAGGCTTCCACAACAAACCTGTGATTTGAACATATAGTCACACAATATCCAAAATGTAAAACAGAGATGAGCACAGAATAATCCGATTCTTAAAATTCTGTAAGCAATTAGATGATGAAATAAAATCGACTACAATTAAAATCATTGCACTTGTAATTCTTAAATCATCTATAAACTGGAACTGATTTGTAATATTTACATTGTATCTACAAATAATGGTTTCAACATGTTTATTACTTTCTATGCATCTCACAAAGAATACATAATCAAACAAAAAATATTTTCAGTGTTTTGCTTAAGCTGCATAAGAAATAAAGCATATAACTTGTTGTTGTTGCAGGGGAGTGGCCTTGCTATTATGTTATTAATCTTTCCTCGAATATTATATCAAGTGATGCCTGAGACGAGATAAAAGTTGAATGGAGCGGAGTACAAAGCTCGTGTTCAATTTGTTTCACCTATTTGGCTCTCATTACATAAGCAACTCATGACTTCTTGTTTATATATAAAAATAATATATAAGACTCTGTGTTACGAGGGTTAGGAGGGTCAGATATATTTCAACATCTAAAGTGAATTCAATAATTATTGTAGTTTGCTAGAATCAAGAATATATGATCACATTTTGTGTAATACAACTTATGTATTTATAGCCACTATCAGATATTGTCGCTTATGAATTTTTGCACATAAAATTAATATAATACGCTATTGTTAAATCGTAGAAATATATAAAAACACTTTCCAAGATAATCAAAATTAATAACTTTCCGTTCTGTGAGAACACTTTGTCATCAATATCACCAACACTAAGAAAATTGCTTGATGTACCATGGATCATCATTCTTTGGAGGCAGACCTTGACGCTAAATGATGTATAAGATATAGCTACCTGGTAATATTTCTCCAAGAAACTTTATCGAAATATCTATAAGTTAATTTAAGTTTCCTCTTTAAGAGAATGGTAATGATGTGATAATGGATAGCTGAGTAATGGTATTTGATTTCTTAAACCTTAAATCTAATAAACATGGTTAACAATATGGAAATTAAAATTAATTTAAATTCAAAATAAATAAGAAAATAGTAGAGATGATAGAAACATTACAATTTTCCTCGTATTCTAGTGGATTATAGAGTGTTGTATACATGTATGTCTCAATACATGGAGGCTCTAATTTTTTATAATGTAGTACTTTGCAATGGAGAAATTTGATCAAAATTAAAGAGTGGTTATTAATTAGAGAGACACATTGTGTTCAATTTAGTTTTACTTACACATATTTCTCAACAAATCAATTTATGTTAAAATCCTTTTATCCATATAATTAACAAATTGAGTTCTAGTGGCGGATACTTGAATCTCGTACATGGTAAAAAGGAGAAAATAAAGTGTACCAAAGTTTTTAAGTTGTAAAAGAGAACTTTAATCGTTATATCATAAATATCCATTCCAACCTATCTTATGCCTTAAAATACAATTATGAACCCAACCACCCCTTTTTCCCTTGTGACTTCAAAGCAATCATTGTATTATGAGCTAATAGCCTTCCTTCATTAAAAGCACTCTGTTTGTTAGACCTTCTAGATTAAACATAGTTTGAACTTATTCACCACCACCTTCGACAGTATGCGCATCACAATATTATAAAAATAGATAGGTCGAAGATCTTCCATATGTTTCAGTTATTTAACCTTAGGAATAAGACATACAAGCCTACGATTTAGTTCCCTAGGCCCAGGTCGTGTATCAAAGAAAATCTGACAAAATAGAACAACATATCTTTTAAAAATATTTCAATACGTTTGAAAAATGCCGGGTTCGACCACTGTGGATCTAGTGAGTTGTATTGATGCATGAACAAGACTACATTCTTAACTTCCTCCTCCCTAATAGGTACTAGACCTAGTGATTGTGAAATAATAATTAAAAAAAGTTTGCAAAAAGGGTAAAATTTGACACGACCCTTAATCGAATAACCATATATCAAACAAAATGGTAAAATTTGACAAAAATTAAACACTTACCCGAGCAGAAACAAAACCATGTAAAGCCATAGGAAAAAACATATGTGTGTGTAAAGCCATAGAATATCAGATATGCATGTCCCATAATTACAATATACCTGTTTGTCTTGTCGTGGTTTCGGTATTTTTGTTTATACTATGAGCCAAAGCCAAAGCGACCAAAGTCGAGATGTTCCTCCAGACTCTGATATTTTACCTTGAGTAGAAATGCTTTTTTGATGAGTCGATTTGATCCATGTTGTGGAGAAACGACCCTGCAAAGAGAAAGTCAGGTACCGGGATTTGTAAATAACAATCTGAGAATCTCAGATTGAAATTTAATTTAATTCCTTATCACCAAATGATAAGGAGTTGTCAAAAAAGAGCACAAAATGTTTTACCTATCCAAGGGAATCCATGTTATAAAAGATGGCAACCTTTCCACTTTTGCTAACTTGATACATTTCCCTGTAGTAGGTAGCAAGGTCATAGTTGCAGATCAATGTCCTCCACCAATACTATAGATGTCATTTTCCTTCGTTATTTGTATTAGTAACATATCGCCTCTCCGTCCTTGAACTATTCTTGTTATCGACACTTATGGTATCTCTTCTTTCAATATATTTGTTCTCACTTCCCGTAGTCAATATATAATAAAACATCTGAAAGTATTGAATTTCTTCTTTGTAGTACTTCATTCTATAAAGATTAACAAACTATTAGAACATGGAGCAAACAAAAAGTCCAAAATACAAATTCTACGTTTACAACGACAAGTGATACCTTACAATTTCATACCACTGTCATTCCAAACATATCCCATTACAACTCAGACCTGATAATAAGACACGATTGACACATAAATATAACTTAATAAAAAAAAACCATAATTAACACATAGTGTAACCATCCATAAAAGATCCCAAACACAAAATAACATAGAAACACGAAAGCAAGGAGGTAAATTAAATAATAATTAACAATAATCGACCAAATTTAATCTTCTCCTAAATTAAATTTAGTGAATTGAAAGAACTTTAGGAAAGATGATTTGGGGAAAAAATACATTTCGTTCAAGGTTTAATCTTTTCGAGATTTAATCTTCTTGGAGCTTTAGTCTTTACAAAGATTTAATATTCAGTGTTTGAGAGAAATATTCAGCAAAGATTTAATCTTTCGTCGCCGTGGAGGATTGTTTGACAGTCTGTGTTTTTTTTGTTTATTTAATAGACAGCCGGGAAAACAATTTCAGCAAGCCCGCTCACCAAGTTTTGAACAAGACCGCCTAACTTTTGGGCCCAAATCTCTGATCTACTGTAACGATTATATAATGTATTGCAATAATATGTATTTGTAAAGACCTCGAAATTTTGTTGATTCAATTGCAATGTTTTAAAATCCCTTGCAATAGACATGAAATCACCTTTAACCAGCAACGTTTTTTGGATGGTTTTAGAAAATCTGGTTGCGAAAGCAATTCTATGGTATAGTGAACTAAACCTGTATAACCATTATTCATCTAATTCCTGATTCTCCTACAGGCTGGAATTATTCCTCATACATACCCTGATATACTCTGGTGATATTAATGAATTACTTTATGCCCCGAAATAAATAGTTTTATCAATGTTAATTATGATTCTGTTTTATTGAATTACAATATTTATCATGTTGAATTGTTATAGAATTGGATAGGTTTCTAAATATGGAACAGATTCGAGGTCGAACCAGATTGGTGGTCCATATTAGGTCAATGTGTGCCTTGAATCCAGTATAGAGAACAGAGCTGTGTGCCTTAATCGGGTTAGTGTGTCACTGATCAGCAGCCTAACCTTGGTTTTAAACTTAAAAATGAATATCCAATTCTAATAGTTGCTTAACAAGGAACTAGATTCCTATGAATCATTTCAATTGATCATTGTTAACACCCGGTTATTATTATTATAACTTGCTGAGCTAGTTAGCTAACCCTTGTGAATCTGTTTAAGTCATTCTACAGTTAAAATGGAAATTATTGGTAACGAGGATCCCAGTCCAGTATGCGATCTAGGATTCCCGGTTGAGTTGGATCGAGCTAGTTTGAGTATGCAAGTTTTGTAAGAATGATTTCATTTTCAGTTGTAAGTTAAACTAGTTAGGATTTGGTATGACGTAATAAAAGTCAAGGTTGTGGTTGGTTTCTCATACTTTAACCTATAGTGATCCGTGTTTGCATAAATAAGGGTAATTGCATATAATATTTCATATACAGGTTTATATAATATGTGTGTTGTGAACCACAAACTTCTGACCCGGGTTTGGAGGGCGTCACAACCACCATCTCTGAAGATAATTTACTACTAATATTACCTAATATACAACCAGTACTACACTAAAGGTACCAACAATGATACTATAAATTGCCACTACTAAGACTAACCAATATAACATCAATGTACCACCTGTAATACCATAATTAAACTGGTGATAAGTGGAACGGCTTAAGCTAGCACGAACTTCAACACCAACACCAATAATACCACCACTAAGCTACCAATACGACCACTAAGCTACCACCAATGCCACCACCAATGCCACTACTAAGACTAACTAATATAACATCAAAGCTACCACCTGTAATACCATAATTAAACTCGCCATAAATGGAACTGCTTAAGCTAGCACGAACTTGAACACCAACACCAATAATACCACCACCAATTCTCCTGCAAAGATTACCGCTTTCAATGCTACCAATTTCCCTAATAAGGGCACCAGGGACCAATGACACCATCAATTCCAGTAAATCCACTACTAATATTATCGTTTCTGGTACCACCAATGTAACCACTAAAGATGCTAGTCTTGCCTGCCACCAATCCCACTTTTAAAACTACCCAATATACCACCAATGCTACCACCACTTATGCCATTATTAAAGTTACCACCAATGATACTCCTTAAGTTAGCATGAACTTACACCACCAACAATCCCACCACCAATTCCACTCCTAAGATTACGACTACTAGTGCCACCAATTGGACTAGTAAAATTACCATCACCAGTGACACCGCCAACAATATTACTACTGGATTAAAGAAAAACCATAACTCTATAGTTTTCAATTAGTTACGGATCTATAGAAGTTACTAAGCAACGGGTTCCAGTGAGGCAGAAAATGGTGACCCTACCTATTCATGTATTGAAAATATAAGTTCTTCCAACACTAAAAAATTTCCCAAACAAAGCCTACATATCTATCAAGTAAGAAATCTCATTTTCAACCATGTGTGTTGTGAAATGAAGTTAAAAGTGATGGGGCTTCGTGAGATCTTAAACTCCGAATATAAGTAAACTTCGTGTTTATTAGGTCACAAAGAGTAATTTAGAGTTTTTTGTCATTATATACATTAGAAAAAAAAATACACCCCACATAGATCCACTTGTACTATTCTGCATTTATATTATAATATATATTGGCATGGTAAAAGTTAAAGAATAACAAAGAAACCTTACACGTATATTGATGAAGAGAAAGGATGGCACTTCGGAGCATTTTCTTCATTAGTTTTCGGAACTTGTTTGCAAGTAGCAAGAAAAATATAATTCCTGTGAAAATGTCTCTAAAGTAAGGTCATACATACACATAAAATAAATTTAATAGTATAATTCAACAATATGAACATAAAATATAAATAATGCCTGGGATTATGTTCTATAAATTTTCATTTTTTCATATATCATGTATTTGAGTATTTATGAGGAACAAAAAAAATTAATACAATGTACTGATTTTTTCTAACCTTGACATATAATCTTGAAAGGATAATTCTGACATAGAGGTCATGTAAAAACAAATACAAGTGACATTCCAAGTAAATCTACATACATATATACATGGAAAACGGGATACTTATTTAGTGTTTGATTTCTACCAAAGTTTATGCAAATAACACATATGAAAAGAAAATGAAGAAACAGGGAAATATAATTATTACCTTAACTTTGTTAAACCACATCAATTCATGATAACCTGTAAACCTTATCCACTTAGTCCTCCACCAATTCATTTGATTAGTCCTCCACCAATTCATTTGGAGATGTGTTTAACCTTAGAGCACCAAAACAACTCTTTATAGAAAATAAAATAACTCCAAAACACTATTTTATGGCCTATTTGATGGCCATGTACAAATTCATTTGTTTGTAAGGGCGGGCGGGCTTGTGCTGATATTAGGGTTTTACCTACCTTTTTAATATTCTATACTTTGCAGGCCCAATTGTATATCATGGGTTTCAATGGGCACAATTTAGTTTAAATTATTTTTTATCTTAGTATTAATTTCTTATTACAAATTAAAATTTTTCTTTTATAAAAATATAATTTAACAAAGTCTGCTCCATGTATTATACAAACTAATTGGGTGTTGATTTACAACCATAAGTAAACATGCATTACTCTAATTTATTTTGTATTGTAAATCAAATGAGATTCTATAAATTAAGTGGTAAGAATTTTATAAAAAACTTAACTAAAAATGATATTTTCTCGGAATTTTAAATTTATTTAGTGAAATTATATATAAATTCCCTACTGACCTCAACTAACAATAAATATATGTACTACTAAAACCTAACTAAGATAATAAAAGTACTACTACTCATACATTCAAGTCTTAAAAACCTCTCACAATAATTGAGATATTATTGGTCATGTAAAAATTAATATTACAATAACAACATTTAATCAACTAAATTTCTGGAGGTATAAGATTGAATACCAAATTTTTGACAAACAAGTTATACTTATGGGAAAAAAGATACAATTTTAAAAAATATTTACTAATTACTATCTTATTAAACATAGGAATTAAAATGACTGATAATATGATTGTTGATTTTTATTCTATTCTTGTCAATTTTGATTTGAACATGTAAAATGACAATATATTGTGGGTAACACTATATAGAACCATATTCATAATTCACCCCGGTGATTGGGAAAATCTAAATTGGGAAGAAATTGAATGAGAAATGCAGCTGATAGTGTCTAAGTACATAAGTTTTTGACTTACCCCATATGTACTTTGACATGAATTATAATGAATATTTTTAATATTTTCAATTCTAATGAAAATTTATTATTTAAAAATAATGCTTATTATTATAAACTTGTTTTGTAACTCAAAATTTTAAATAAACAAGTTTTCCAACAAATTTTGGGTTTTTTACAAGGTGGGTATGAAATGCAAAGAGAACATTATTTTGTCAAATATGTTACCAAAATATAATTCCATTATTTTTTTTTAAGATGAAGAAAGAGGATACGTACAAAAATTACTTCTAGAATTTCCTTCTTTGAATAAAATTAGTTAATATTACACTTTATTCAAAAAAAATTATTATTTTGAAAAAGATATGTAAAAATTATTAATTTTACTGAACAAAGTTCAAAAAAAACATGTATTATGGGATGAAGTATATTCTACTAAGTTTGGCCTAAGATTTTATGTAATTCATCATTTATATTGACTTTGGTATGAAATGACTATTATCGCCCAATAAGCATTTTTTTCTATAGAAACAAATAGTAGGAAAAATGGACTACTTAAATTTCATACAACTTTGTAATTTTTTAAGTGATGATTTGAATCTACCGAGGGGGGATTATATTAGTATTATAAAATATTTTTCTTAAAAAATATTTTAATAATCATGCAAAGTAATGATTAGCAGAAATTAAGTTTCTAACTTCAGTTGAGAAAATTTTATAATGAAAATATGTTTTTCGCCAAATAATTAAATGCTTACAAAAATATATTAAAATTATTTAAATGTCATTTACATTACTTATATTTGTACTACCCATTTTTTATAGTTCTTTGAGTAATTTTAATCCAATTAGTTATTTGAATAAACATTTCTTGCAAATATTTTAAGAAATAAGAAAAAAATAATAAGATACACCAATTCCAAGAAAAAATATTAAAAAAGGAGATCAAAATTTAAATTCAAAGTTTATCAAATCCCAGAACATACCTCAATTTGTGCCCAAATGGCGAACCTACCCATGTGTTAGGAATTGAGTTCTGATTTCCTGAAATTAAAAAATGGTTTATAAAACTTCAAAAAAATGGTGTCAAAAGTTGATGATATTAGTAAATAACTAGCACATTTTTTCCATTAGTATTTTCATATGAGAGTTTAACAAAAATGACCACAATCACTATTTATTGATGATACTTCTCATCAATATTGTTCATATTAGTATTTTTTTGAATTATAGCATATGTATTAGGGAGTCGTTATTGATTTTATCTTTATATTGATTGTGTGTAAGTGTGCAGTATAGAAGAAGAAATTAGGTTAACACTAGTAGGTTAACACTTGTGCATTTATTTTATCATAGGCATAACCTACAGCTCTCAAGATATTTGCTCATGTACAGCTAGGGAATTTTGTAATAAGTTTTTTATTCGATATGTAAAAACTATTCTTCATTATTGAGTACATATTGGATTTGATTGTTATAATTATATTGACCCCCTCTATAGGTAATTAAAGGCCTAAAAATTGATATCAAAGCTTGGTGTTTATATAAAATCACTTTAAGATCGAGAAAATAATTATTAATGGCAGATAATGAAACTCAACAAAAGGTGCGGTCTACCATTAGCCATAAACCAAATTAACAACAATAAAGAGCAGATATGAAAACCCTCAAATTTCCAATCTTGAAAATTAATGATATCATTTATGTAAAGTCCAATGACTATTGAGACACTTAGGTGGTTAACCTGGAAGGCACAACTGCTATCAAGAAGATTCAAGGAGATACTCAATCACCAGTATGAGCACTTTGACTCAAAAGTTGATGAGTCTTTTTTTGAAATCTATGATAGATTTCAGAAATTGTTGAATGATTTGTGACTTGTTGACATAGAGTATGATCCAGCAGATTCAAACTTGAAGGTTCTTCTTGCACTTCCTCAAAAGTGTGACTTGAAATTTATATCAATAAGGGATAACTATGATCTTGAAGACACATCTCTAGTTGAGATATATGGAATTCTCAAAACTAATGAACGAGATGGAGTAGAAAAGTAAGACCAAATGGGACAAGACATGTTTCTCTCAGGGTAGAGGAAAAAATAAGAGAGAAATTTGCAAGAAAGAGCCATTTCAATATGAAAGGCCATCATTGTATAGTCTGACACCGAGTCTCAAATACTCATGATGACTTACAAAATTATTGAGGAACTGAAATTGATCATGGAAATGATGAAGATATCCTACAAATTGATGCTCTTTTAGTTAAAAAGTTTAGAAATATGGTCTATATAGACTTTAAAAAAAATTTTTTAAAAAAAAGGCTGTAGTTCCTCCAACTTTACGGTGATAAGAGGAATTAAAGGAAGAATGATGGCAAGGAGTCAAGGTATGAGAAAATTACGATCAAGTGCTATAATTGTGATAAAGTCGGACACTTTGTTGCTCATGTAGAAAGCCAAACTAAACAATTATCGAGGATCCAATTTAAAGTCCAATTATATAACAACTATATTGACTTATTATTATTGAATCAATATTTGTAAATAAGGTACTTAATATTGATAAATGATATATAAAAATACATTATATTTAGTGTTAAATAAACCATAAAAAATTTGAAAAACTCGTCTGATTCGATCTTAAGAAAGTCATATTCAAAAAGGCCCGAAGCAGTCTCAACATATTTTATTATAAAACTTTGCTTCTCTCCTAAAGAGAAAAAACTTGGATTAGCCCAAATTCGGAATTTTAAAAATATCGAGTAATTTTTTTGATAGTTTATTTTTCATCCAATTTTTCACACTAAAAAATTTTGGTATAAAATTCTAAATCGGATAAAATTTCTACACATCTTTAATATTCTAAAGCAAATTTAACAAATGTACATTATTTTTTGAAGAAACGAAAATTAATAAAATTAAGTTTTTTACATATATCTAATTCGGACGTGCCGTAATTTGCGCCATTCTTGAGCCTCAAAATTTTGTATAAAATCCAGATTGATTTTTTTTTAGAAAAATTGATTTGATCCAAATTCTAAATATTTAAATTAATTATGCCACCCTTAACACTATTTAATTATCTTTATTTAAATTATTAAATATTATCTTTTAAGTTGAAATGAACAATTATCTTTTTTAGTTGAAATAGAATAGTCAATTAAATTATAATTATTATGTTCCCACTGTGGCTTATTCGCTTTCTATTCTACCAAAATTTACTTTTCGTTTGCTCATAGAACCTATAATATTTATCACTTTGTAAGTCAAGAGTTATTATTGTTATTTAAGCAAGCAAAATAACTTCTAATTGGATTTATCTTCTTGTACCTAGATAATCCATCAAGAAACTAACAATTCATGTTTTCAATAGAATTAGTCACACCAAAATTCAAGACTTGTTCCACTAAAACCAAGTCCTAACAACACTTTAAATACTCATTTAAATTTGATAAAATTTACATATAAATAAGTCAACAAAGAAACCTGCAAATCAATGCAAGAAGTAGTGTTTAAGATATAGTAACTCTAATATAGACCACCCCACATGAAGCATGTTTTTACATAGTATTTAGCATAAAATGATTTAGAAATAGTTGTTGCAATCACTAATGGGTAATTCAGGATGGAATCATTAGCATGGTTTCTCAAGTATGGAGAAGCAGCAGCAACCCCACTTCCAAGTTGTACCATGTAACCAATATCCTAGAAATTATCTCCATACCAGTAAGACAACCTATCACGTGCAACTACAGAAACACGTGTAAGTTTATAGTAGAATATTTATAAATATTTCATTGTTCCTCGAAATGGTTAGTAAGAGGTAAATAGAGAAAATTTTATAACTTGTCTGGTTTATGAGTGATTGTGGTCTTACTAACGGAAGTAGATACAAGGTTATGGCTCATATTATGAATTTGACATAGTTTTGTTAAAGCTTCTCAAAGAGAATTGAGGAACTAAATATTTTACTATTAATCTTGTCTCTGGTCAATATGTAGATGCAACAAAATCTATAACATTGAATATAAGAAATTACAATATACCTCATTTAGATTTCTAACATGATGATCTCGAATCCTTTCATGCTACTTTATTAAGTCCAAGCCATAAGATGCAGTTGTATCATTCTATGCCTTATAAAACTTCTGAACTATCAATGTACGCAGGTACCATAACGTAGTAACAATATGACTAATTGACTAAATCGTCCTCTTCTCAGTGTAGTTTTTCAGCCCCCACGCCTCCACAACAAACATGTGATATGAACATATAGTCACACAATATCAAAAATTGTAAAACAGAGATGAGCACAGAATAATCCGATTCTTAAAATTCTGTAAGCAATTAGATGATGAAATAAAAATCGACTACAATTAAAATCATTAAACTTGTAATTCTTAAATCATCTGTAAACTGAACTGGTGTGATATTACCTTGTATCTACAAATAAAGGTTTCAACATGTTTCTACTTTCTATGCATCACACAAAGAATACACAATCAAACAAAAAGTATTTTCAGTGTTTTGCTTAAGCTGCATAAGAACAAAGCATTTAACTTGTTATTTTGCAAGGGGAGTGTGCCTTGCTAATACGTTATCAAGTCTTTCCTCGATAATTAGATCAAGTGATGCTCTAAGACCACATAAAAGTTGAATGGAAGCAGTACAAAATCTCCTGTTCAATTTGTTTCACCTTTTTTGGCTCTCATTGCGTAAGCAACTCATGACTTCTTATTTATATAAAAATAATATATAAGACTCTCTGTTAGGAGGGTTAGGTGGGTCAGATATATTTAACATAAAGTGAATTCAATAATTATTGTAGTTTCTAGAATCAATAATATGATCACATTTTGTGTAATCAACTTATGTATTATAAACACTATCAGATATTGTTGCTTGTGAATTTTCGCACAAAAAATCATATAATAACGCTATGTTAAATCGTAGAAATATATAAAAACACTTTCCAAGATAATCAAAAATTAATAACTTGTCGTTCTCTGAGAACAACTTTGTCATCATATAACCAACACCAAGAAAATGCTTGATGTACCAAGGATCATCATTTTTGGAGCAGACCTTGACGCTTAATAATATATAATGATATGCTAAATGGTAAGGTTTTCTCCAAAACTTATCAAAATATCCCAATTTGTAGTTCCTCTAAGAGAATAGTAATGTGTGATAGATAGCTGAGTAATGGTATATGATTTCTTAAACCTTAAATCTAATAAACATGGTTAAAAAATGGCTTATAAAACTTCAAATAAATTGGTGTCAAAAGATGATTATATTAGATTATAACTATCACTTTTTCCATTAGTATTTCATATGAGAGTTTAACAAAAATGACCTTATCACTATTTATTGATGAATACTTCTCATCACATTGTTCATAGTAGTATTTTTTTGATATTATAGCATATGTATTAGGATTCCTTATTGATTTTATCTTTATATTGATTGGTAAGTGTGCAGTATATAAGCAGAATTAGTTTAACACTGGTGAATTTATTTTATCATACAATAACCTACAAGCTCTCAAGATATTTGCTCATGTTGAGCTAGAGAATTTTGTAATAAGTTTTTATTCAATAATATAAAAACTATTATTCATTATTGAGTACATAATTGGATTTGATTGTTATAATTATATGACCCCCTCTATAGGTAATTAAAGGCCTAAAAATTGATATCAAAGCTTGGTGTTTATATAAAATCACTTTAAGATCCAGAAAATAATCATTAATGGCAGAAACGAAACGCAACAAAATGTGCGGTCACCATTAGCCATAAACCAAATCAACAACAATATGAGAGATATGAAACCCTCAAATTTCCAATCTTGAAAATTAATAAATACCTTTTCATATATGTCTAACGTAACAGATCGTGAATACTCGAAGGGATTTATGATGGACCTCATTAGCCCAAGAAACTGGATGTTGCTATTGTGGCAAGAAAAAAATGCAAAAGTCGGACATTTTTGCATAAAAATCTAGACAGTGTGATGTCCCCTAGGTTTATTGGAGACACTTTGGTGGTTAAGTGTAAGGCAACGCTTTCAAGAAGATTCGAAGGACAATACTCAATCACCGGTATGAGCACTTTGACTCAAAGTTGATGAGTCTTTGTTTGAAATCTATGATATATTTGAGAAATTGTTGAATGATTTGTCACTTGGTTGACATAGATTAGATCCAGCAGATTCAAACTTGAAGGTTCTTATTGCAATCCCTCAAAGTGTGACTTGAAAGTTATATCAATAAGGGATAACTATGATCTGAAGACACATCTCTAGTTGAGATATATGGAATTCTGAAACTAAATAAACGCAGATGGGGTAGAAAATTAAGACGAAATGGGACAAGACAGTTTCTCTAAGGGTAGAGGAAACAAGAGAAAAATTTGAAAGAAAGAGTCATTTCAAATGAAAGGCCATGATTGTATAGTCTGACACTGAGTCTCAAATACTCCTGATGACTTACAAAATTATTCAAGAACTGAAATTGATCATGGTAATGATGAAGATATCCTACAAATTGATACTCTTTTAGTTAAAAAGTTTAGAAATATGGGCTATATAGACTTCAAAAAAAATGTTTTTGAAAAAAAGGGTGTAGTTACTCAAACTTTACCCTGATAAGAGGAATTAAAGGAAAAATGATCAAGGAGTCAAGGTATGGGAAAATTACAAGTCAAAGATCAAGTGCTATAATTGTGATGAAGTCTGACACTTTGCTGCTCATTCATAAAGCCAAACTCTGAGAAGAAGCAAGCCTTGATCAGCATGAAAAGAATTGAAGCAAGTTTTGACCAGAAGAACAATTGGGATGATACATTACAAGAGTACAAACTATGCTCACAAAAAATTGCATAATGTTGTGTATTTCTAACAAAGTAAATTTTATTTTATATGATTAGACTTTTTTCTATTATAAAGGGCTTTTCATAATTTTAGGTAAAAGTTACAAAATAAATTAATGGAGATTAAATAATTTAAACATGTATATTTTATTTTGTTGAATGATATTATCTTGATATTATCTTGTTAAACTAACACAAAGTCAATATTTATTTAAATTGAAATGATATCAATTAGTGTAAATTAGTTTTTATGATTTTCTTGCTAATAAAATATGTTAAACACATTATTGAGACGTCATTCTAAGGATAAAATAAAGAACATGAACTCATAAATTGTTATGATAAAAAAACACATTATTCTCAAATCTACTTACTCAAATTTACAAGGAAAATACAATTTTGTAAAAAATAAAACTTAATTAAGCATCATAAAAATATTTATGTTTGCAAAATAATTGTACAAATTAAATACTTAATATTGAATTATAAAGTAACTTATATAAAATATGTAAATGTCAAGATTAATGAATATTGATATGTCTTTTCTAAAAAAATACACAACATTAATAAATGAATAAGAAAAAATGTTATATAGTGAATATAAAAAAAATTGTTTTATCTTTATGGCCTCCCCACAACACCTAGTATTTTAGAAAAAATATAAGTTTAAACAATTCGATAAAAACAATGAATAATTTTCCAGGATCCAATTTAAAGTCCAATTATATAACAACTAAATTGACTAATTATTATTGAATCAATATTTGTAAATAAGGTACTTAATATTGATAAAGGCTATATTAAAATAAATTATATTTAGTGTTAAATATAAACCATAAAAAAATTGAAAAACTCGTCTGATTCGATCTTAAGAAAGTCATATTTAAAAAGGCTCGAAGCTCTGTACATATATTTTATTATAAAATTTTGCTTCTCTCCTAAAGAGAAAAACTTGGATTAACTCAAATTCGGAATTTTAAAAATATCGAAATAATTTTTTTGATAGTTTTATTTTTCTCCAATTTTTTACACTAAAATATTTTGGGATAAAATTCTAAATCGGATAAAATTTTACACATCTTTAATATATTTAAAGAAAATTTAACAAATGTACATTATTTTTCGAAGAAACGAAAGGTAATAAAATTAAGTATTTTACATATATCTAATTTGGACGTGCCTTAATTTGCGCCATTCTTCGGCCTCAAAATTTTGTATAAAATCCAGATTCATTATTTTTTTAGAAAAATTGATTTGATCCAAATTCTAAATATGTAAATTAATTAAGCCACCCTTAAAACTATTTAATTTATCTTTATTTAAATTATTAAATATTTATCTTTTAAGTTGAAATGAACATTTATCTTTTTTAGTTGAAATAGATTAGTCAATTAAATTATAATTAATATGTTCCCACTGTGGCTTATTGGCTTTTTATTCTACCAAAATTTTATTTTTATTTGCTAATAGAACCTATAATATTTCTCACTTTGTAAGTCAAGAGTTATTATTGCTATTTAAGCATGCAAAATGACTTCTAATTGGATTTATCTTCTTGTACCTAGATAATCCATCAAGAAACTAACAATTCATGTTTTCAATAAAATTAGTCACACCAAAATTCAAGACTTGTTCCACTAAAACCAAGTCCTAACAACACTTTAAATACTCATTTGAATTTGATAAAATTTACATAAAAATAAGTCCACAAAGAAAGGTGTAAATCAATGCAAGAAGCAGTGTTTAAGATAGTAAGTCTACTATAGACCACCACACATGAAGCATGTTTTTTACATAGTATTTAGCATAAAATGATTTAGAAATAGTTGCTGCAATCACTAATGAGAAATTTGGAGGATGGAATCATTGGCATGCTATCGTTAATTCAGACGATGGAATACTTCCAAGTTGTACCAAGTAACGAACATCCTTAAGAATCATCTCCATACATGCAAGACACCCTATCACTTGCAACTACAGAAAACACACGTAAGTTTATAGTAGAAAATTTATAAATATTTCTATGAATATCCAATTTAAACTTAAAATTGAATATCCAATTACAAAATTGCTTAACAAGAAACATGATTTCTATGAATCATTTCAGTTGATCATTGTTTACCCTCGTTATTGTAGTTTAACTTGCTGAGCTAGTTAGCTCACCCTTGCGAATCTGTTTATGTCATTCTAAAGTTAAATAGGAAATTATTGGTAACGAGGATCCCGGTCCTGTATGCGAGCTAAGATTCCAGGTTGAGTTGGATCGAGCTAGCAGGAGCTTTGTGTTATAGTTTGAGTTATGCAAGTTTGTAAGCATGATTTCATTTTTAGGTGTAAGCTAAACTAGTTGGGATTTGGTACGACGTAATAAAAGTTAAGGTTTTGGCTTGTTTTCATATTTAACCTGTTGCGATCCGTGGTTGCGTAAATAAGGGTTATTGCATATAATATTTCATATACTGATTTATATTTGTGTGTGAACCCCAAACTTCTGACCCGGGTTTGGAGGGTGTCACAACCACCATTTCCGAAACTAAATCAACCACTAATATTCCCTAATATACACCCAATGCTACCACTAAAGCTACTAGCATTGCTACCAAATTTCTGCTACTAACACTAACCAATATTTCAGCCATCATACCACTATGCCAACTAGCCATTCTACCACCAGTACCACCACTAAAGATGCAAGTTATGCTCCCACCAATACCACTACTAAGATTAACCAATATAACATCAATGCTACCACCTGTAATACCATAATTAAAGTGGCCATAAATGGAAGTGCTTAAGTTAGAATAAACTTCACCACCAATACATATAATATTACTACCAGTTCTCTAACCAAGATTACCGCTTCCAATGTCACCAGTTACACTAATAAGAGCACCGGGACCAATGTAACCATCAATGCCACCAAATCCACTACTAATATTATCATTTCAGGTACCACCAATGTAACCACTAAAGGTGCTAGTCATGCTACTACCAATGCAACTATACCACCAATGATACTACCACTGATGTCATTATTAAAGTTACCACCAATGATACTCCGTAAGGTAGCACAAACTTTACCACCAACTATCCCACCACCAATTCCACTCCTAAGATTACGACTACTAGTACCACCAATTGAACTAGTAAAATTACCACCACCAATGACACCCCTACAATATTACTACTGGATTTGAGAAAAACTTATAACTCTATACTTTTTGAATTGTTACGGATCTATAGTAGTTACATGAGGAACGGGTTCTAGTGAGTCTGAAAATGGTGACCCTACCTATTCATGTATTGAAAATATAAGTTCCTACACCACTAAAAAATTTTCACAAAAAACCCTACATCTCTATCAAGTAAGAAATCTCATTTTCAACCAGGTGTCTTGTAAAATTAAGTTAAAAAGTGATGGGGCTTTGTGAGATGGGAAACTCCATATATAACTAAATTTCGTGTGTTATTAGGTAACACAAAGTAATTTCTAGTGGTTTGTCATATATACATTAGAAAAATAAAAAACAGATCCCACATAGATCCACCTGTACTATGTGCATTTATATTTATGATATATATTGGCATGGTAAAAGTTAAAAAATAACAAAGAAACCTTACATGGTAGATTGATGAAGAGGAGAAGGGGAAGGACATCCAGCATTTTCTTCATTAATTTTGGAACTTGTTGCATGTAGCAAGAAAAATATAATTCTTATGCAAATTCTCTAAAGTAAGGTCACACACAAACATAAAATAAATTGATTAGTATAATTCAACAAATATGAACATAAAATATAATGTGTGGGCTTCTTTTCTTTAAATTTTCATTTTTTAATATATCATGTATTTGATTAATTATGAGGAACAAAAATATTAATACAAATGGAAGTGAATTTTTTTCTAACTTTGACATATTATTGAAAGGATAATAAATTTACTTACATATATAAAAGGAAAATGA